>NC_134469.1:54182199-54240181 GCF_964194025.1 Convolutriloba macropyga
CAACTGTCCCGTAATGGCTCGAGCTGCAAATCTCTGGCTCCTTTCCAGCTCTTCCCTGCTTGTTTTGGAAATTCACGGTTGCCAGGCCGGTCCAGCGTACTGAATTACTGTTCTTCCCGTTGCGATATAGGTGCGGCGCAGGGTGGCCTAGTCAGTGCCCGAGAAGATGTAAAGAACTCTGCTTCGATTGATTACTTTCTTTGTAACATTTCTGACATGCGCGTTGAATCTAAATTGTCTGTCATATATGACACCCAGAAACTGCGGTTTGTTTGTTTAACTCTCGTTCCGCCAATGTACAGGTCCAGTACGTGTTTGCTTTCTTTTTTGTTGGTGGAAAAGAAACTGCATTCACATTTCTCTTTCGAGATGGAGAGTTTTGATTTGAGGCTCCATTCATTGACATGGTCAAGTGCTCGCTGCACTTTCTGGCTGGCAGCTTCGATGTCTCTGCTTTGAGCATAGACAGCAACATCATCGGCGAATAAGCTCACGTGTAGATCTTCCTCTAGTCCTTCCTCGATGTCGTCTATGTATACCAGAAATAGGATGGGGCTGATTACTGATCCATGGGGAACTCCCTGTTTGAATGTCTTTGTCTTGCTTCTGCTGTTCCCGAACTGGACGTAAGCGAGGCGGTTGCTTAACCAGCTTTGGATCCATCGCACCATATGTCGACTGAAGCCTTTTTTGGTCAATTTCCACAGCAGGGCGTCTCTCCATACGGTGTCGTATCCTTTGCTGCAGTCAGTTAACGCGAGAACCGTCCGTTCCATGGGTTTTTCTGGAAGCCGTCACTGATCTGCTGTGAGAGTCGTATCAGCGGGTATTATGTCGATCTCCACTTCCGGAAGCCTGCTTGGTCTTCGCACAGTAGATTGTTCGTCTCGAGGTGATGCTTCGTTCTTTCACATACCATTCGCTCCATGACTTTGCCAATAACCGACGTTAAGCTGATGGGTCTGTACGATTCTAGATTCTCTAGGTTCTTGTTTTCTTCGGGATGGGTTGTACGTCCGATGTTCACAACATTTGGGGGACTGCTGGAGTTGTAGCTAAGTTAGAAAGTGTAAGTTTTTGAAAATAATTGAAACGGAAACATAAAAGAAAACGATTCTAACTTCGGTCGAAAGATTTTGCTGATTAATTGCTCTCAAACGAAGTTTTTAGGAATTATGTTAGTCCTAGTCCTGGGGTCTTTTTGTATGCGATTTTTTGCTTGACCAATTTTGTCTGACCCTTTTAACTTTTCGTCCTTCAAAACAGGATAAACAGGTAAAGCCCGAAAAGCAGGAAATGGCTCATCAGCTCTCTTTGAGCCCGAGGCCTTATTCTTCTCTTAGTATGCGATTCGCCGAAACTTGAGGGGACATAAATATAATTTCATGATGCGAAGGCGATTCCTAATCTTGCGTAATGAGTTCTACGCCCCTCTGAGTCACCCACGCCCAACACTCCTACTGTGCACCCTCGTCTATTGAAATATTTGGAGCTCTATCCTCCAGCCGTCCCAACCACATGTAACCCCTCCCCCTCCCCCATCGATTGACCCCCCCCCCCCCCCCCCCCAAAAAATGACCCCACCCCGCTCATCCCCTAACGCTAGCATCCTCAAGCCCCATCTGGCTACTACCGCAGCCAACCGCTCGCCGATCGTTTAAAAGCAATTCGCCCTACGTAAGTCGGTTATGATAATTTATTATTGTTGGAAGAGTTAGAATAAACAAGTCATTAGAAAATTGGGATCTTTTCCGTTTGTGCCCCCCCCCCCCCCTCAGTACGTTATGCACCCCCCCCCCCCACAGTTCCAGAGCACGTGTCATTACTCAGTAAATCATCATGTGAAAATATGGCTCGTGCTTTTGGGGGGGGGGGTGCAATTATTATGCACCCACTAAGCTGGGGGGGGGGGGGGGCACAAACGGAAAAGATCCGAAAGTTGTCACGATGTTATAAAGCGGCGCTTTTTAAAAGATTTTTCTATCTAGCATTGTGGATGACAATGCGGGGTTAAAGCCTCTGAAGTTCAGCCAATGATTTTCACGTTTGTCGATCAATTAAATGTCTTTCAGTGAAGTAGAATGGGTACATCAAATGAAACCGGAAACCTAAGTGGATTATCCAATAGAAGTTCAACATCAAAATCATTCTTGTAGCATTTGAAATTATGGAAGGTTGAAATTAGTCATAATGACTATTTATTGTGATAATGATGAACGTCTTTTCCAAAGAAACATAGGTCGGGCGTTTTAAAATTTGCTGCTGCAGTAAAACTAGAATGATGAGATAAAGACCCAACTTTTTCAAAATAGGCTAGAACTTCTCATGGTTTGTTTCAGCTGTTTTCCACGTGTTTGAAGCGGAGAAACGAAGAGCCTACCTAAATTTAATGCCGTTCATGCGAATATGCTTGTGAATTAAGATCCTTATTAACATGTGTGATTATTTATACCACTTTTTTTATTTTTTTCGGATGTAGATTCTCGGCCGAAACTAGGAAAACTACCTACAATGTTACGATCTCTGAAGGCGCGAAACGCTTCCTTTAGTATAAAATCATATGGATCCTCCGGACGTAGAAGTGATGGACAGATTGCTCTGCAGCAGGAGGAAAAGCTCGAAGAAATTACGGACAAATTGGATGCAATAAGAGGTGAGCTGGAAGAATTTGTTTCTCCCCATTAGTCTTCGTTATCGGTTTGTTTACACCCAACAGTTGAATTTCGTTTGCTCCATAACAAAAAATAATGGCAAGTTTATATATGGAAAGTTAATAAAGTGATGGTAATATTGATATTTACAAAAACAGTAATCTGTATTGCGAAATACCCAAATAAAAATCTTTAGTTTTAAATTGCTCTCAAACTAAGTTTGTAGCAATTATATTGGTCCTGTGGTCTTCTTTATTGCTATTTTCTGTCTGACCATTTTGCCCTTAAAAACGGAATTAATTTTGATTTTTTTAATATCAAAGTTATAGCAATTTTTTTTAATAAAACTAGCAGTTTTTTTGAAACTTTTTATGTCATTTTTTAGTTTTCTCTAGGCTCAAGAGCCAGGGAACTTCCTCTAGGGTTTGATAGTATGTTACTGCATAGTTTATGGATGTAATGAAATGTTTTCCAAGATTTTAATATCACGAGTTTGCGCAATTTTTTTTTAAATATTTGCAATTTTCTCATGTTTTCGAATTTTTTCCGGCACCAGCGGCCCTGGGACCTTCTCTAAGGTTTGATAATAATCTGCTGCCTAGTTTCTAGAGCTAATGGAATGTTGATAAATTTTTTTGTCTCCCGTCTTAGTAATTTTTGGATAAAATTTCAAATTTTTTTTCAAATTTTCGGAAAATTTTAATCATGTTCCAAGTGTATGGATCTTTGAGCCAGTGAAACTAATTCAGGCTTGAAACAGGGATAGTCTTTTTGTACTTTTCTCTTTATGCGCCAGTGAAATATTTAACGCTTAAAATAGGGATACTGGATATTCTTTTGAGACAATGAAATGGTTTTGAAGATTTTAATATATTGAATTTTAGCAAGATTTTGTTAAAATTTGCAATTGTTTTCAAAATTTTTGATTATTTTTGTCCTTAAACTAGTTTAACGACCATTACTGGCCAAGGAACTTTTTTAAGTCTTGGAGATGGGTTACTTGAAAGAACTTTTGAGACAAAAAATTGTTTTGAACTTTTTCGCGAAATTGGAAATTTTGTTTTTAATTTTGCCTTTTTTAGTTTTTTTCTATGATTTATTTACTAACAAGGCTAGAAAACTAGAAGTTGCAGAGTCGAATCCCAGCATGGAAAATATTTCTATCTCTCTTTGTCGATTAGGGTTTCTGTCCTTCTTTCTCGTTCACGTTTCTATCTCTCTCTCTCATACACACTATCTCTCTTCTCTCTCTCTCTCTCTCTCTCTCTCTCTCTCTCTCTCTCTCTCTCTTTGTTGATGCCGCACTTCAGCTGCTGTTATATGGCGTAATGTCATCATCTCTGATTCTCGTTAATAATGAGTTATAGTAGAAATGGTTTTTATCATAAATGACATAACAGGCACTTCTCAGGAAATTATTGTTAATTGCTCTCAAAAACAATTTGTAGCAAATATGTTTATTAATAGCCGCACAGCGATAGCTGGGGCTATTATTGACCTTCTCTTGGTTTTTTTTTATTTCGTCGTCATGATTTTTGTTACGACCATATGACGTCACAGCCACTTTTTGTTCATTCGTTCATGCAATTTTAACTGAATTGCATGTGTGACGTCATTTTTCGCTCTTAGTGGAGCGAGTTCTTTTGTTCATGCGCGTGATTAAATTTTTAGTCACACTTGACTTACCTCACTCTCAAAAATGACGTTCTCACTTTGAAATTGACTTTTATTTACTTTAATTCAAAGAGATAAGGTCAAATGGGTGTGTATCACTCTAAATGAAGGTTATTTGAGATCTGCTAATAGAGGCAGCAATAACTTATACAGATTTTAAATCAAAATATATCAAATCAACCTTCAATGAAAAGACGAATTTTTTTGGTCTGTCTTTTTTACTGTTTTGTTTAGACTGCCGATCTACAAATCTATTGCGGCTATTTTCTGGAAATCTGCCAGCTATGTCCTGTTTGTCTCTTTCATGCAATTTTTCGCTTGGCCGATTTTTCGTCTGACCCATTTGACTTTCCTCTTCAGAAACGGGATAAAGAGGTAGCGCCCAGTTTGCATAAAATTTTCTTAGAGCCGTTCAGCCCACTAGTCTTAAAGTATGCGATTAACGGAAGCTGTTTTGGAGACTTATAATTATGGTGTGAAGGGCGGTTCTTAGAAATTGATCCCACCCACCGCCCCCACATCAGTCCCCTCAATCCGCTTTTGCACCCCCGCTGCGGTGCACCCCCACTGCGCTCACCTTACGCCGCTTCAATTAATCTAAAGCTAGCCTCACTAAACCGTCGCTAGCTACTGACGAAGCCAACCGCTCGCCGGTCGTTTGAGAGCAATTCACCCTACATTAGTCAGTTATGTTTTTATTATCTTCATAATAGAAGAGAACGAAATCAATGGCAGTGCTAATTACCAAAAAAAGAGCAAAATTAAAAGAGAAAATGGCTTTAATCCCAAAAAATATCCATTTGGTGTGAAAATCAGAACCCATGCGAGCGAAGTTTATGCCCTATCTTTCTAGTGGACAGTAACAAAAATCAAGATTAAAAGCATTTATCCTCATTGTATGAAATATACTCCTCTCCATATAGCGCCCTCATTCTATCAACACATGCACAAGTTTATTACTAGCCGCCCTTATCTTCTGAGGCGGCTACTATAGCGCTTATATTTTTTTTACGATTCCAAGAATTTGAACCGTAGTGGGCGCACACATTTTGAACATCTTTTTTGAAGTCAAATAAGGTGATGGTTTTGTAGAGTAATGATTAGGTGATGAAGTGGAGTGAGAAAATGGTGTTAAAAATTTGATTTCTTGTTTGTGACATTGACATTGATTTTTACTGTTTTTCCGATTTTTTGATCAAATTGTTTGCTAAAAAGAAGTTTTCGCTGTCTGTTTACTCTAGGTCTAGTTTTTTTCGTTTAGCAAAAAAGTCTTTAATTGTTGGTCAGGACTTGCTTTTTTAAAAATTCGCTTAACCTATCACTCAGATTTTCCGTTTTAAGTAATTCACGACCTTCGCGTTGACTTGTGACCTGCTTTACTCAATGTTTTACTCAACAGTATGAGCACTAAAAAATCAGCACAAAGTAGAAACGGGATGATACTATAAAGTCATTTTTCACTCTCTCTAACTACGTCATTTTTCACTCTCTCTAACAAAAGTTTTAGTTCATTTGCGTGATTAGATCTTACGTAACTTGCCTCACTCAATAAAAAAGAATTAAGCACTTTGAAACTTAGTAATCTAAGGTCAAAGGAGCTCATATGTGTAAGAAAGGTCCATAATCAAAAGGCTTCTGTGGAGTGAATTTTAATAAGCACACAAGTCTATTTCGCAGCTATTTGGGCAATCTGCTGGCTGTGTTTATAATCATGAATATAAGGGCATGGCTAGGCAAGGTTGAATGAATAGACTTCGTCACTGTTTGTTGAATGCTCAATCGGTGAAAAAAACTCTAATTTTGTTAAATTTTAGATCAGAGCTCTTCTATCGTTGAAGCATCCAAAATTCAAAATATGGCCCAAAGTAGCAGTGGTGGTATCTTCGGAAGAGCTGCAGTGCCCGCTCCCTTTTCTTCACTAGCTATGAATTCTGTATCTGGTGGCTTTGCAGCACGAGTAGCAACGCTTAATGAGAAACCAACTGAGATCAGCTTGTTTGGGGCTCCTGTTACTTCGTCCTCATTTGGCAGTGTAGCCCACACATCCGGAGAATCATTATTTGGACAAACTAATGCCGCTTCTGCGGGACTTTTTAGATCAACGTCTTCTGAGAAACAACCTGGGTTGAGCTTGTTTGGAGTTCCTACTTCGTCGTCCTCATCTAACAATGCAGCCTCCACATTCGCTGGATCATTGTTCGGACAACCTAATGCAGACCATGCGGGAATATTTGGGACAGGAGCAATATCTTCCGAGAAAACAGCTGCGGTGAGCTTTTCTGGGGCTGCTCCTACTTCATCGTTCTCATTCGGAGGTGCGCCCTTGTCAGGGGAGTCCCCTACGTCATTATCCACATTCAATGGTGCAGCTTCAACATCAGCAGGATCGTTGTTCGGACAGTCTAATGCAGCCTCAGGGGGATTTTTTGGGACCAGAGCGCCATCTGGGAGACCCTCTGCTGTGGACTTGTTTAAGGATCGTATAGCTTCTTCTTTATTTGGCAGTGCTGCACCAAAATCAGGAGGTGCATTCCCTGATCAAGTTTTTTCGGCGTTTGCCAAAACCGCAATGCCTGTGTCTTCACCACAGTTGGAAACAGCAGCCGCGTCGGCAACTCGATCAGCGTTCCCATCTCAAACTGGTGCACAAATGGTGACAAACAGTGCTTCTGCCCAGCCCAGCACGCCGCATTACGGGCAGTCGCGTTTAAAATCAAAGACAAAGTTATTAGGTATGCAAACTTCCGGCACTGTCTCAGCACCTGTGGCTCAATATAATTCAGAGATTGATCTCGACTTTAAATCAAAGGGCAAAATTAGCAGAGAGAATATTGAAGTAGGCGAAAAATCTTTCGTTTTGCCTCAACAGTCTTTGTCAGAAGTACAGACGCCTTTGGATAGCGTACGAGATGATGAACAGCAAAGGTCGCGAACGAGTCGACCCCAGAGGTTTTCATTGAGCACGAAGTTCCATTGCTCTGCCTCACCTCCACATCCACCGCCCGATGTGGCGGGCTCAATGAGCATTGCGCCAAGTATGTACATGTCAGCTCCTCCAGCGCCACCTCCGGTGCCTCTATCATCAAACGCTCCGCCACCACCACCACCGGGTGGATCAGCTCCGTTGAAAACAAAACTTGCGAAGGCAACCGGATCCATGCGTAGATTTTCATCCACGCTACAGCCCTCTTCCGGTTAGTGTGAGCTAGTGCGTCATTAACCACGAGATTTTCTGAGGAATTGGGAAATTCAATCTGCATCTATATGCTCAAATTATTCGTCTGACTGAGCTATTCAGCCGGCAACCATTCACCGCCTCTTTTTACTACTGGGAGAATTGTTACTGTGACGTGCTTTTTTCAATCAGTGACAAAAATATAGCACTTGGAAAATGTGCAATTGTTTCTTTGATGAAAGAATTCAAGGAGAGAAGGGAAGATGGAGTGATGATTTTGCGTGTACCACTTTTTGAAGCGAAAAAAGATGTCGGAAATTTGTCGCTAAACTAACAAAATTTTTCGTTGATGAGCAATTTTTCAAGCAATGTTTTCAGTTTAAATTTGTTTTTAGCAGTCTAATAGATATTTTTCTCAACACCAGTTTCAGTCGTCTCAAACAATTTGTGTCGTTTAAATCTAATTTTTCACTATTTTCGGGCTTTTGATATGCTGCTCTTCCGCAGTTTAATACGGTTGACCCGAGTGCAGCTCCTTGATGACATTCTCAGGAGAATTTAAACCCACTTTTAGTGTTTTTGACCATCAGTTTATTGATATTTTGCCTGTTTTTACACTCATTTTAAAGTGTTTTAGCTATTGTAATTGCTTTGCAGACTGTTTGCCTTACAGTTAATTGATTTGGCCCGCATTGTTCATTTTTGCTAAGAAGCAACGTCTGAAATTATGTTGGCACTTTTTCGTCTCAAAAATGGAAGCTTGATCTTGAATTTTGAAATTGGTCTTGAATCCTTCATTTGAACTAAAGATTTAGTATATAAACTTCCGGATAAAATTTTAGATAAAATTTTCTAACTCTCTAGAAATTGTATCCACAAGTTCCTTTACTAATTCTTCACTGACGAGTAGGGAAGGCATGCTTTTTAATTGCTCTCAAACGAAGTTTGTAGCAATTATATTAGTCCTGTCGGTCTTTTTTTTAATGCGATTTTTCGCTTGACCAATTTTTCGTCTGACGCTTTTGACTTTTCGTCCTCAAAAACGGGATAAACAGGTAGCGCCCAGCGGGCATTATGTGCTCTTAGAGCCTTTCAGGTCTGTTTCAGCTCAAACTGTCTTGGAGACTTATACTTATACTTATGGTGTGAGGGGCGGTTCTTAGAGGTTGACACCCCCCCCCCTTTGTTGACCCCCCTCACCCCCACTATTGGCTCCACCCCCCCCCCACCGCGCTTTTGCCCCCCCCCCCACCCAGTGCTGCCCCCATCAGCCCCCGGTGCACCCCCCCCCCCCGTGGCTAGCTACTGACCAAGCCAACCGCTCGCCGGTCGTTTGAGAGCAATTCGCCCGACGTTAGTCGGTTATGTTTATATTTTTAATAGCCGCCCTCATCTTCTCAGCCGGCTATCATAGACTACTCAATTTCTACAATTAAAAGGATTTGGATTGTATAAGTGCGTCGTCTTTTTTACGACTCGAGGTGGAGTGTTGGTTTTTTTAGGTATTTTTTACCGTAAGTACTGTGTGCTAACGGTGTTCTGGCCTAACAGAGGAAGTGAGTAAAACTGTCTTGTGAACTAATTTCTTTTGCACAAGAGAAGTTTTTTGATAATGGACTGTGTTCAGTGATTGACTTTTTCTTTTTGGAAAGAGGTTTTGAGAGGATGAAGCTCATACATAACTGTTGATAGCCGTTTTTTCCTCCATTTGTCTGATTTTTTACCTGTATTTTGAATTTTTGTAGCAATAATTTTTGACCGTTGCTGCAATATGTAGCTTTCCGAAATGAAGCCCAAATTTTTTAAGAGCCTTATAATTCATTTCAAGCGCAAATTGAGCACATATTTACCAATTTCGTAGTATATTCTTGGATTTTTGTCTCCAGCTTTTTATTTTTAGATTTTAGAGTTTTTTTAAAAAAAAGGCTCAATGTATTTGGCAATGATTTTCCGAGGAATTACGCAATTCAATCTGCATCTAAATGCTGAAGTTATTGGCCTTAAGAAATTATTCAGCTGGCTATGATTCACCGCCCTTTTTCACTACTGGAAGAGTTGTTACTGTGACGTGCATTTTTCAATAAGTGAAACAAACATAGCAATTTGTAAAAGAATATGAAAAATAGGCAATTGCTTTGATTACATAAAAAATTATTGAGGGAAGGGAAGGTAGTGGTGATTTTGCATATAGCATTTGTTGAAAGATTGAAAAAAGATGTTGTAAAGTTGTGGCTAAGCTAGCCAAACTTTTCGTTATTGAGCGATTTCTGAAAGCATTGTTTCCATTTTTAAATCGTTTTAGCGATGTAATAGATATGTTTCTTTCTCAAAACCAATTTCAATTTTGAGAGATCTTAGTAACCGTTTTAGTCATCTCAAATAGTTTGTATCGTTTAAACTCAAATTGTCACTTTTTTCGGGCTTTTAATATGCTCCTCCGCAGTTTAATAGTTCAGGGTTTAATACGGTTGACCTGGGTGCAAGCTCTTTGTTGCTGTTTTCAGGAGAATTTCAATCAACTATTAAGTGTTAGATTGGTTTTCGACGAAAAAATTTGATCAAGTTATCGATACACTCATTTGCAAGTTTTTTTCCGTCATTTCATATGTTTTGTTTACTATTTGCCTGATCGTTAATTGATTTGGCCTTCATTCTTCATTTTCAGCCAAAAGGCAACATTTGAAATTATTTTGATACTTCTTCGTTTCTTAAGTGGAAGCTTATTATGTTTTTAATTTTTCAATTTTTTAGTTTTTCAATCATGCCTTTAAATTGTCAGTGAGAAGAAATTACGAGCTGTGGTGATAAAAGTGAGAGACATATTTCGAACTCATGGAAAACATTGGGAAAAAAATGCTTTTTGTTGCTCTGTTTATAGACACATTTTGGAAAAAAGTCAAAATGTTTTCTGCAGCCTTGGCTTTTGACAGAATATTGTAGAATTGTGTTCCAATGTTTTGGTGGAATTAATTTTTAAAATCTGGCCTTGATTTTTTCATTAGAACTAAAGAGTTTGTAAACAATTTTCCGATAAATTTT
The DNA here is from genome assembly GCF_964194025.1 of Convolutriloba macropyga. NCBI lineage: Eukaryota > Metazoa > Xenacoelomorpha > Acoela > Convolutidae > Convolutriloba > Convolutriloba macropyga. The sequence continues at coordinate 54,192,739 of NC_134469.1, forward strand.
TTAACTACCGCAAAATTTTATCCGGAAGTTCCTTTAACTCTTTTCTGAAGTTTAAGGAAAGCTTTAAGGAAATGTTTTGCATATTTTAATAGTCGACCTCATCTTCTCAGCCGGCTTTATAGCCCTATTTTTTACGATGCAAGATTTTTTGTTGTATAAGTGCGCTATCTTTTTACGAATGGAAGAGAAGTGCTGATTTTCTTTAGGTGTTTTTACCCCAAGTACTGTTTGTGCTTACGGCGTTTTGACCTAACAGCGAAAGTCTGTAAAACTATAGCTTGAACTAATTTATGAGCGCGAGAAATTTTATAATCATGTGCTGCATTCAGCGAAGGACTTTTTGACTTTGGAAAGTGTTGATTAAGTGGAGTTTTTAGATAATTGTTTTAAGCGGTTTTTTGTCCATTTGGCTGTCTTTTTCTGCTTGTTTTTTTAATTTTTTTTTTGGAAATATTTTTTGACCGTTGCTGCATTAATATGTAGCTTTCCAAAATTGATAATAATTTTTTGAGATCCTAATAATGCGTTTTAATCGCAAATTGGACACTTTTTTCTCATTTTTTCTCAAGTGCTTGGCTTTTTTTAAGTTTTTTTTGCTTTTAGATCTTGGAGTGGACGTTTTTTTCTGTGATATTTCATGCACCGTACATTTCTTTTAAATTGAGTCATTTTCATTTCATAAAAATCTACACATACTACTCCAATTTCGCGACTGTTGTTCAATTTATCCAAGGTTTTTGTGTTTTTTTTTTCTAATCACTAGAAAAACTGTTTCTCTCCACAGTCAGGGGATTTAATTTTCATTTGATAGATGATTGAATGTTTGTCGTCAACTATTTGAAATTCAGTTAATTATGTATCATAATGGTAAATTTGACATTTTCTGTTTGTTCATTTTTTTATTTAGACAGGAGGATGGCTCAGTTTTTTTCCGTGTCACGAATGCTAATTTTTGAAATGTGGTTTATTTTTCATTTAATTTGATTTTTACGTTCTAAAACTACAAAGTAGTCTTTTTTTATTTTTGAGTACATGTTTTTCTTTTTTCTAGCTTGTCTCATTCAAGCATTCCCAAGTCTTATAGTTTTGGCTCTGCTTTCTTAATTGTTAAAAAAGCCCTATCACTCATTATAGTCGTTTTTCTTTTTTTCTCCAATTTTTGTTGTTTTGCAATTTATTTTATTTGCTGCAATGTAGAGCTGAGAATTTATTGAAATTACTTAAAAAAGATTGTTCCTGGGGCTAAGTTTTAATTGAAGAGTTTTTTTGTTTTTAGAATTGTTCTGTTTTTTGTTTTACTGATATTTTAAATGTTTTTCTGTTATGTCTCCGAAAAGAGAGAAGTACATCTTAATTTTTATTTTGCTGTAAGGTCAACTAAGGAAAAACTTTAGTGTTTTCTGCCCTAATTTTTTTTCTCATTTTTTTTCATCAATTCAGTTCAGTTGCTACGAATCTTACCTCGATGTTTTTTGGCCGCAATGTGGAGTTCTAAGTTTTTAAGACAATTATGATGAGTTATTGCATGGAGATTTTTAGTCCGCTGATTTTTTTGATCCTAGCAGTATTTGTCCATCCTCGGAACTAAATATTGTAGTATTTTGCTCCAGTATTTTGCGGAATTAGTTTTTCAAATTTGACCTTTAGATACTTTACTCTTTTCTGAAGCATTTTTAGTAGCCGACGTCATCTTCTTAGCCGGTTCTTATAGCCGCCTATTTTTACGATCCAAAAGATGTGGCTTGTATGAGTGCGCTGTCTTTTTTTTACGATTGGTAGATGAGTATTGGTTTTCTTGAGGTTTTTTAACCGCAAGACCTTTATGCTACCGGTGGTTAGACCTAACAGTGAAAGTGAGTAAAACTCGTGTGAACTAATTTCGTCTGAGCGAGAGAAATTTTTTGATCATTCGCTGTGTCAGTAAAGGACTTTTCGACTTTCGAAAGTGTTGTTGAGAGAGTGAAGTTTATAGATTACTGTTGATGGCCGTTCGTTTGTCCATTTGGCTGTGCTTTTGCTTGTATTTTAATGAGTAGCTTTCCGAAATTGATCCCAACAAGTTTCTATAAAGCCTCATAATGCGTTTTGAGCGCAATTAGGCACATTTTTTAAATTCTTTGGGAAGTTCGTGGCTTTTTTTGGTAGTTATTTTGTTTTCATATATTCGAGTAGACTTTTTTCTCGTACCTTTGACATTTCATGCTTTAGACACCTCTTTTCACTTGTGTCACTTTTGTCATAAGAATTTACAAATACAACTCCGATTTGGCGATTTTTGTTCATTTTATATATCTTTTTGTAATTTTGCCAGATATGTCTCTATTACATTTTGCAGTGTCAAGATTTCGCTGTCGTTTGTCTGTCAACATTATTTTAAGGGGTTGAATCTGTGTAGCTTTTTTGTATGCTTCCTGATTTATCTCGAAGTTGTTTTTGTTAGCTGGTTTCAATGATGTCAATGCTCAAGTTTTTCTCGTTTTGACAAGTGTAATTTTTAATCAAATTTTTAAATCGAATCTAGTGAGGCTTACAATAAATGTTTTATGACAAGAGATAATGGTATCGGCTGCTGTTACAGAGCTACTTGTGAAGTTCCGAAGCTTCGAGTGGCTTTTGCAATTCTTCCTGTGTTTGCAGCTATTTAGAAACCAATTTAGAGTGGCAATTTTTGTCACACTGGAATAGTAGGAGCCAAAATGCGAGCATTTTTGAAGCAGGATTGTTTTCAAAAGGCCTTTAAACTCGAGTGGGAAACTGGTGTTTAAAAAATCTTTGTTTTTTTCAGAAGGATTTTCTACATGCGTCAATTTGACTTGGATTCTTAATATATCTTCTGTTGAGTATTATTAGTATGTCTTCTAACTTTGTCAAATAGCTTCAAATTATTGCTAATGATTTCTGTGACTTTTACACTTAATCTCAAAAAGAAAAGACTGAGCAATTTGTTGAGTTTCGCTACCATTTGTACTTGCTGCTCTCTTATCTTTTTATTTCCTTAATGACAGCTCTTTTTGTTTGATAACTTTTTAATCGAAATAATTGTCTCAGTCATTATCTATTACTTTCGGCGACTTCTGCAGTAGATATTGCTAAGTGTCAAAGTAATTGACTTTTATTGGATTTTTATTGCGGCGTAATTCCGAGCCATTTATTGTCTTCATGTTTTACCCGACGTTTTCGCTAAGAGAGATAGGGTTGGTTTTCGAAATGTTTGTGAAGTTTGTGAATCTTGCCTTCATATGAAGGGCTATTATGCCTTTTTCAGCCTTTATACCTGCCAAGGTTTGTTTTTAAGACTTCTGAATTGTTATTGTATGCTGATGTTAAGATTTTGGCATGTTAGTCATGTTGATATCTTACTTTGGCCCCTCCGATTTCTTTTGCAGTTTTTTGGTTTTGTGAGAAATAGGAATGTGAGAAACTTACAAAGTATAGATGTGATGGAGGAAAAGCTCGAATAATATTTTTTCAGTACAAAACTTCGACCACGGACGTGTAAAGATATTTTCTCTAATATCAAAGGAATCTGAGTTCATTGCTGAACTATTAAAAAATTTCGAAAACGGAAGCGTTTAAAAACGTTATTTAAATTTTGATTAAGAATGACTTACTGCCAATTCCTGCCGCTTAAGACTCGATATTGCGGTTAATTTTTTTGTGGCACTGTATAGCTCAGGCTCTCAACGGCTATTATTTAGGCGCTCTCTTTTTTGCAATTCAAAGAATTTGAATTGTATTGGGGAGCTGTCCTTTTTAAAGATCTGTTCACACATTTTCATGATTTTTGAAGTCAAATTGGAGTTGTGATTTTGGTCACACCGAAACAGGAAGTGGAATGAAAAAGTGGAGTGAAAAATTTAATTGCTCATATTTTACAGTAGAGTGAGAAAATGGTGTTTGAACGAAAATTTGAATTATCGCTAGTGGTTTTTTGTTCACATGCGGCATTTTGACTTTAATTGTTACTGTTTTTCAATTTTTTGATCGGCTTCTTTCTAAATGGTTTTTCCAGTCTCTTAATTGTCCATTCTAGGACTAGTTTTTTGTTTATTGAAGGAAAAATCTTTGAATTGTATGTCAGGACTTATCCTGCTATGTTTTTTTCAATTCGCTTTACCGTTTTCATCACGTTTTTCCTTTTTCACAAGTCACGATTTTCACGCCTTGAATTACGCAATGTATGAAATTCAGTCAAATCAAAAGAGCAAAATGAAAAGAAACGGGATAAACCGGTACCGCCCGGTTATTTGGTCATAGTGTAATAGGTTATCGCAATTCATTAGAGTGATTGCTAGCTGACATTATTTTGAAGCTTAATATCTGTCAGTTTAGAAGTTGAATGAAATAAATTTTATGAATCTAACTGAAATTGGACGCCAAATTGGAACACTTTTTGATACTGAAAAAAGAAAAATTGGTCATATTCTATCTCCTCTTTCTTTTTTCTGTTTCAATCCCGATATCCATCAAGCGCGTCAACGGCGTTCATTTTGAGGCAATTTACCGGCTATATTTAGAAAATCAGAATAATTCGGATATTAGAAAACTTATTGAAATGTTCAGTTCTCACGAATTATACAGATCAACTCTCCTTTTGATTTTGCAGGGATTTAGAAGACAGAAGTAGAATTAAACGGCGTACGTTGAACAATGGACTCATTATAGTCAAGGGTTTAACATTTCACTATTTTAACTAAATTTTGATGTGAATTTTTTGCATTCGCAGCGCACTCCTCTTAGAGAACGGTCGTCATTAGTGTACCATTGAAGCTACGTACTGTTTTGTTAGTGTACTGGTAAACCTTGTATATAAATGGTATAATAATCAATTTCATTGTGTTGCCTATCCGGCTATCATTGATTGATATACAACGATGTTTGTTGAGAATTGTTGTTGTTCGTAGAGAATATTTGAGTAAACTATTATCAGTCTTTGATTTAAGTTCTCATTCTGTTTTTCAACAATAATTTTATGACGTGACAACTTCGGTCAAGTTCTATTCCGACCCTAGTCGAGACGTGGAATTATGAAAAGACCTATTAATTCCAGTTGGGGGGGGGTAAATACTGAATTAAATTACATGGTCAAGGACCCTAGTTAAAGTCTAGATTAATTCTTTTCATAGTTCCATCCAAATTCTTTTCATACAAACCTTCATCCAGCCAAATTCTTTTCATATACAAACCTATGTCCATCCAAATTCTTTTCATATACAAACTTGTGTCCAACCAAATTCTTTTCATAAACCAAATTAAATAGTGCTTTCTCGCGGTTCATGGGTACTTTTAACCTGAGTTTTGAGTACCCTGTATGTATAAATATAGCACCAAATGCACCATAAACAAGTCTAAATTGTACGAAACATCGGGACAATAGGTTTCGTGGATCAGATTAGGTCATACAGACCAACTCTAATGTGTCCTTTAAAGAAACAAATGAAAAAATTACCTGTGAAGAAGCTGCTGAAATTTATAATACAAAGCCCAACATCAAAGAAGACATATAAAACAACATCTAACAACCACACGCACACACAAACACACACAGTGAAAAAAATCGGGGAAAGCCCATAAGGCATCGGGAACGTTTTTGGCGACAAAACCTGGTTTTCTATACCAATATTTTAGGAACAGACATTTTTTTCTATACAAGCTAAACCGAAAATTTTTTCTGCACTAGGACCCACACAAAAAGTGGGACTCCTACGTTGCTTTTCATTAGCTTTCGACAACTCTAAGATCCTGATTGAAAAAAAAGATGTTTTAAAATAAAATTTTCAAATAAGCGAAAAACCCAACCAAGAGGCGAACTTTTTTCTATAGAAGCTGAACCAAAAATTGTTTCTGCACTAGGACCCACACAAAAATTTTTTGTCGGCATTTTTTAAATGTAAGGAACGGTCTGTATTTTTGGTTTCTTAGATTTGATATGTTTGTTTTTATACCGAGGAAAACGACGACAACTCTAAGACCCGATTAGAAAAAAAGACGTTTTAAAATAAAATTTTCAAATAAGCGAAAAACCCAACTAAGAGACGAACTTTTTACTATACAAGCTAAATCAAAAATTGTCTTTGCACTAGGACGCACACAGAAAGTGGGACTCCTAAGTTGCTTTTTGGTAGTTTTCGATAACTCTAAGATCCGACTGAAAAAAAAGACGTTTTAAAATAAAATTTTCAAATAAGCGAAAAACCAAACCAAGAGGCGAACTTTTTTTCTATACAAGCTAAACCAAAAATTGTTTCTGCACTAGGACCCACACAAAACGTGAAACTCCTACGTTGCTTTTTGTTAGCTTTCGACAACTCTAAGACCCGATTGGAAAAAAAGACGTTTTAAAATAAAATTTTCAAATAAGCGAAAAACCCAACTAAGAGACGAACTTTTTTTCTATACAAGCTCAATCCAAAATTGTTTCTGCACTAGGACACACACAAAAAGTGGGACTCCTACGTTGCTTTTTGTTAGCTTTCGACAATTCTAAGACCCGATTGAAAAAAAGACATTTTTAAATAAAATTTTCAAATAAGCGAAAAACCCAACTAAGAGACGAACTTTTTTCTGTACAAGCAAAACCAATTATTGTTTTTGCACTAGGACCCACACTAAAAGTGGGATTCCTATGTTGCTTTTCGTTAGCTTTCGTGAATTCTAAGATTTGATTGAGAAAAAAGACGTTTTAAAATAAAATTTTCAAATAAGCGAAAAACCCAACTAAGAGACGAACTTTTTTTCTTTACAAGCTAAACCAAAAGTTGTTTCTGTGCTTGGAGCCACTCAGAAAGTGGGACTCCTACGTTGCTTTTCGTTAGCTTTCCACAACTCTAAGACCCGATTGGAAAAAAAAGACGTTTTAAAATATAATTTTCAAATAAGCGAAAAACCCAACTAAGAGACGAACTTTTTTTCTAAACAAGCTAAACCAAAATTGTTTCTGCTCTAGGACCCACACAAAAAGTGGGACTCCTACGTTGCTTTTCGTTAGCTTTCGACAACTCTCAGACCCGATTGAAAAAAGGAGACGTTTTAAAATAAAATTATCAAATAAGTGAAAAACCTCAACTAAGAGACCAACTTTATTTCTGTACAAGCTAAACCAAAAATTGTTTTGCCACTAGGACCCACACAAAAAGTGGGATTCCTACGTTGCTTTTCGTTAGCTTTCGACAACTCTCAGACCCGATTGGAAAAAGAGACGTTTTAAAATAAATATTTCAAATAAGCGAAAAACCTCGACTAAGAAACGAACTTTTTTTCTGTACTAGCTAAACCAAAAATTGTTTTTGGCACTAGGACCCACACAAAAAGTGGGATTCCTACGTTGCTTTTCGTTAGCTTTCGACAACTCTCAGACCCGATTGAAAAAAGGAGACGTTTTAAAATAAAATTATCAAATAAGTGAAAAACCTCAACTAAGAGACGAACTTTTTTTCTGTACAAGCTAAACCAAAAATTGTTTTGGCACTAGGACCCACACAAAAAGTGGGATTCCTACGTTGCTTTTCGTTAGCTTTCGACAACTCTCAGACCCGATTGAAAAAAGGAGACGTTTCAAAATAAAATTTTCAAATAAGCGAAAAACCTCAACTAAGAAACGAACTTTTTTCTGTACAAGCTAAACCAAAAATTGTTTTGGCACTAGGACCCACACAAAAAGTGAGTTTTCTACGTTGCTTTTCGGTAGCTTTCGACAACTCTCAGACCCGATTGAAAAAAGGAGACGTTTTAAAATAAAATTATCAAATAAGTGAAAAACCTCAACCAAGAGACGAACTTTTTTTCTGTACAGGCTAAACCAAAAATTGTTTTGGCACCAGGACCCACACAAAAAGTGGGATTCCTACGTTGCTTTTCGTTAGCTTTCGACAACTCTCAGACCCGATTGAAAGAAGGAGACGTTTTAAAATAAAATTATCAAATTAGTGAAAAACCTCAACTAAGAGACCAACTTTTTTTCTGTACAAGCTAAACCAAAAATTGTTTTGGCACTAGGACCCACACAAAAAGTGGGATTCCTACGTTGCTTTTCGTTAGCTTTCGACAACTCTCAGACCCGATTGAAAAAAGAGACGTTTTAAAATAAATATTTCAAATAAGCGAAAAACCTCGACTAAGAGACGAACTTCTTTCTCTAAAAGCTATACCAAAATTTTTTTCTTCACTAGGAACCCATCGAAAAGTGGAACTTCTACGTTGCTTTTCGTCAGTTTTTGACAACTCTAAGACCCGACTGAGAAAAAAGACGTTTCAAAATAAAATTTTCAAATAAGCGAAAAACCTCAACTAAGAAACGAACTTTTTTTCTGTACAAGCTAAACCAAAAATTGTTTTTGGCACTAGGACCCACACAAAAAGTGGGATTCCTACGTTGCTTTTCGTTAGCTTTCGACAACTCTCAGACCCGATTGAAAAAAGGAGACGTTTTAAAATAAAATTATCAAATAAGTGAAAAACCTCAACTAAGAGACGAACTTTTTTTCTGTACAAGCTAAACCAAAAATTGTTTTGGCACTAGGACCCACACAAAAAGTGGGATTCCTACGTTGCTTTTCGTTAGCTTTCGACAACTCTCAGACCCGATTGAAAAAAGGAGACGTTTTAAAATAAAATTATCAAATAAGTGAAAAACCTCAACTAAGAGACGAACTTTTTTTCTGTACAAGCTAAACCAAAAATTGTTTTGGCACTAGGACCCACACAAAAAGTGGGATTCCTACGTTGCTTTTCGTTAGCTTTCGACAACTCTCAGACCCGATTGAAAAAAGGAGACGTTTCAAAATAAAATTTTCCAATAAGCGAAAAACCTCAACTAAGAAACGAACTTTTTTTCTGTACAAGCTAAACCAAAAATTGTTTTGGCACTAGGACCCACACAAAAAGTGGGTTTCCTACGTTGCTTTTCGGTAGCTTTCGACAACTCTCAGACCCGATTGAAAAAAAGAGACGTTTTAAAATAAAATTATCAAATAAGTGAAAAACCTCAACCAAGAGACGAACTTTTTTTCTGTACAGGCTAAACCAAAAATTGTTTTGGCATCAGGGCCCACACAAAAAGTGGGATTCCTATATTGCTTTTCGTTAGCTTTCGACAACTCTCAGACCCGATTGAAAAAAGAGACGTTTTAAAATAAATATTTCAAATAAGCGAAAAACCTCGACTAAGAGACGAACTTCTTTCTCTAAAAGCTATACCAAAATTTTTTTCTTCACTAGGAACCCATCGAAAAGTGGAACTTCTACGTTGCTTTTCGTCAGTTTTTGACAACTCTAAGACCCGACTGAGAAAAAAGACGTTTCAAAATAAAATTTTCAAATAAGCGAAAAACCTCAACTAAGAAACGAACTTTTTTTCTGTACAAGCTAAACCAAAAATTGTTTTTGCACTAGGACCCACACAAAAAGTGGGACTCCTACGTTGCTTTTCGTTAGCTTTCGACAACTCTCAGACCCGATTGAAAGAAGGAGACGTTTTAAAATAAAATTATCAAATTAGTGAAAAACCTCAACTAAGAGACCAACTTTTTTTCTGTACAAGCTAAACCAAAAATTGTTTTGGCACTAGGACCCACACAAAAAGTGGGATTCCTACGTTGCTTTTCGTTAGCTTTCGACAACTCTCAGACCCGATTGAAAAAAGAGACGTTTTAAAATAAATATTTCAAATAAGCGAAAAACCTCGACTAAGAGACGAACTTCTTTCTCTAAAAGCTATACCAAAATTTTTTTCTTCACTAGGAACCCATCGAAAAGTGGAACTTCTACGTTGCTTTTCGTCAGTTTTTGACAACTCTAAGACCCGACTGAGAAAAAAGACGTTTCAAAATAAAATTTTCAAATAAGCGAAAAACCTCAACTAAGAAACGAACTTTTTTTCTGTACAAGCTAAACCAAAAATTGTTTTTGCACTAGGACCCACACAAAAAGTGGGACTCCTACGTTGCTTTTCGTTAGCTTTCGACAACTCTCAGACCCGATTGAAAAATTGAGACGTTTTAAAATAAAATTATCAAATAAGTGAAAAACCTCAACTAAGAGACCAACTTTTTTCTGTACAAGCTAAACCAAAAATTAGTTCTGGACTAGGAGCCACGCAAAAAGGGGGAATCCTACGTTGCTTTTAATTAGCTTTCGACAACTCTGAGACCCGATTGAAAGAAAAGACCTTTTAAAATAAAATGTTCAAATAAGCGAAAAACCTCAACTAAGAGACAAACTTTGTTTTTCTGTACAAGCTAAACCAAAAATTGTTTTGGCACTAGGACCCACACAAAAAATGGGATTCCTACGTTGCTTTTCGTTAGCTTTCGATAACTCTAAGATCCGACTGAGAAAAAAGAAGTTTTAAAATAAAATTTTCAAATAAGCGAAAAACCTCGACTAAGAGACGAACTTTTTTTCTGTATAAGCTAAACCAAAAATTAATTTTGCACTAGGACCCACACAAAAAGTGGGATTCCTACGTTGCTTTTCTTTAGCTTTCGACAACTCTCAGACCCGATTGAAAAAAGAGACGTTTTAAAATAAATATTTCAAGTAAGCGAAAAACCTTGACTAAGAGACGAACTTCTTTCTCTAAAAGCTATACCAAAATTTTTTTCTTCACTAGGAACCCCTCGAAAAGTGGGACTTCTACGTTGCTTTTTGTCAGTTTTTGACAACTCTAAGACCCGACTGTGAAAAAAGACGTTTCAAAATAAAATTTTCATTCAAATAAGAGAAAAACCTCAACTAAGAAACGAACTTTTTTTCTGTACAAGCTAAACCAAAAATTGTTTTTGCACTAGAACCCACACAAAAAGTGGGACTCCTACGTTGCTTTTCGTTAGCTTTCGACAACTCTGAGACCCGATTGAAAGTAAAGACCTTTTAAAATAAAATGTTCAAATAAGCGAAAAACCTCAACTAAGAGACAAACTTTGTTTTTCTGTACAAGCTAAACCAAAAATTGTTTTGGCACTAGGACCCACACAAAAAGTGGGATTCCTACGTTGCTTTTCGTTAGCTTTCGTTAACTCTAAGATCCGACTGAGAAAAAAGAAGTTTTAAAATAAAATTTTCAAATAAGCGAAAAACCTCAACTAAGAGACGAACTTTTTTTCTGTATAAGCTAAACCAAAAATTAATTTTGCACTAGGACCCACACAAAAAGTGGGACTCCTACGTTGCTTTTCTTTAGCTTTCGACAACTCCAGGACTCGATTGAATGAAGAGACGCTTTAAAATAAATATTTCAAATAAGCGAAAAACCTCGACTAAGAGACGAACTTCTTTCTCTAAAAGCTTAACCAAAATTTTTTTTCTTTACTAGGAACCACTCGAAAAGTGGGACTTCTACGTTGCTTTTCGTCAGTTTTCGAAACCTCTAAGACCCGACTGAGAAAAAAGACGTTTTAAAATAAAATTTTCAAATAAGCGAAAAACCTCAACTAAGAGACCAACTTTTTTTCTGTACAAGCTAAACCAAAAAATTGTTTTGGCACTAGGACCCACACAAAAAGTGGGATTCCTACGTTGCTTTTCTTTAGCTTTCGACAACTCTCAGACCCGATTGAAAAAAGAGACGTTTTAAAATAAATATTTCAAGTAAGCGAAAAACCTTGACTAAGAGACGAACTTCTTTCTCTAAAAGCTATACCAAAATTTTTTTCTTCACTAGGAACCCCTCGAAAAGTGGGACTTCTACGTTGCTTTTTGTCAGTTTTTGACAACTCTAAGACCCGACTGAGAAAAAAGACGTTTTAAAATAAAATTTTCAAATAAGCGAAAAACCTCAACTAAGAGACCAACTTTTTTTCTGTACAAGCTAAACCAAAAAATTGTTTTGGCACTAGGACCCACACAAAAAGTGGGATTCCTACGTTGCTTTTCTTTAGCTTTCGACAACTCTCAGACCCGATTGAAAAAAGAGACGTTTTAAAATAAATATTTCAAGTAAGCGAAAAACCTTGACTAAGAGACGAACTTCTTTCTCTAAAAGCTATACCAAAATTTTTTTCTTCACTAGGAACCCCTCGAAAAGTGGGACTTCTACGTTGCTTTTTGTCAGTTTTTGACAACTCTAAGACCCGACTGAGAAAAAAGACGTTTCAAAATAAAATTTTCATTCAAATAAGAGAAAAACCTCAACTGAAACGAACTTTTTTTCTGTACAAGCTAAACCAAAAACTGTTTTTGCACTAGAACCCACACAAAAAGTGGGACTCCTACGTTGCTTTTCGTTAGCTTTTGACAACTCTGAGACCCGATTGAAAGAAAAGACCTTTTAAAATAAAATGTTCAAATAAGCGAAAAACCTCAACTAAGAGACAAACTTTTTTCTGTACAAGCTAAACCAAAAATTGTTTTGGCACTAGGACCCACACAAAAAGTGGGATTCCTACGTTGCTTTTCGTTAGCTTTCGATAACTCTAAGATCCGACTGAGAAAAAAGAAGTTTTAAAATAAAATTTTCAAATAAGCGAAAAACCTCAACTAAGAGACGAATTTTTTTTCTGTACAAGCCAAACCAAAAATTGTTTTTGCACTAGGACCCACACAAAAAGTGGGACACCTACGTTGCTTTTCTTTAGCATTCGACAACTCCAAGACTCGATTGAAAGAAGAGACGTTTTAAAATAAATATTTCAAATAAGCGAAAAACCTCGACTAAGAGACGAACTACTTTCTCTAAAAGCTTAACCAAAATTTTTTTTCACTAGGAACCACTCGAAAAGTGGGACTTCTACGCTGCTTTTCGTCAGTTTTCGACAACTCTCAGAACCGATTGAAATAAGGAGACGTTTTAAAATAAAATTATCAAATAAGTGAAAAACCTCAACTAAGAGACCAACTTTTTTTCTGTACAAGCTAAACCAAAAATTATTTCTGGACTAGGAGCCACACAAAAAGTGGGAATCCTACGTAGCTTTTCGTTAGCTTTTGACAACTCTGAGACCCGATTGAAAGAAAAGACCTTTTAAAATAAAATGTTCAAATAAGCGAAAAACCTCAACTAAGAGACAAACTTTTTTTTCTATGCAGGCTAAACAAAAAATTGTTTCTGCACTAGGACCCACACAAAAAGTGGGACTCCCACGTTGCTTTTCGTTAGCTTTTGAACAACCCTAAGACCCCATTGAAAAAAAGACGTTTAAAAATAAAATTTTCAAATAAGCGAAAATCCTCAACTAAGAGACGAACTTTTTTTCTATACAAGCTAAACAAAAAATTTTTTCTGCACTAGGACCTACACAAGAAGTGAAAATCCTACGTTTGTTTGCTTTTTGTTAGCTTTCGACAACTCTAAGACTCGATTGAGAAAAGAGACGTTTTAAAATAAATATTTCAAATGAGCGAAAAACCTCGACTAAGAGACGAACTTTTTTCTCTATAAGCTAAACCAAAATTTGTTTTCTTCACTAGGAACCACTCGAAAAGTGGGACTCCTGCGTTGCTTTTCGTCGGTTTTCGACAACTCTAAGACCCGATTGAAAAAAAAGACGTCTGAAAATAAAATTTTCAAAATGAGCGATAAACCTCAACTGAGAAACTTATTTCAAGGAAATCTACACCAAATTTTTTTTGCACTAGAATGTACACAAATGTGAGACTTGACCGTTGATTAAATTTAGAAAAACAGAAAAAAATGAGAGTGAATTGAATTATTTATGCTAATGAAGAACAGTTAAAGTTAGCAAAGTACCAAACATATGGAAAACTCTAATCTGTTTAACAATCAAAGAAACCAAAGTTTTGCAACAACTTTAGTTTAACTATCGCTAATCGTGCTCGAAGTGCCTCAACGTTGTTACAAGAGTTTACTCGTCTTCTAAATAGATTGGAAAAAGTTTGTTGGAAATTGCTTTAGCAGGAAATCGAATAATCTTATCGCTTTCTTTCACAACGTAACCAAAAATTGGACACGGTACTGGCTGACGATTTTTCAGCAGTCTGAGACGCTATTTAATATCGGAACTTCTCAGAAATAATCCTTGAATACCGCCTTCTGCAAAAAAAATTGTCTCTGCAATCGCTCTTCAAGTACTTTAGTTTAACTTAGTCTGGATTCGCCTTGCGATTCCACCTAGCAAATTTAATAAAACACGCATAATTCAGGATTCGCCCTGCGATTCCACAATAGATTTAATAAAGTGTATTTGCAATACTAAACCAATTCAAATAGCTATTCTCAGCTATAACAGGCTTAAAGAACTAAGTTGTATCATTGTGAGGACAAAGATAGTTTGTGCGTTTGCTAGGACGTTTTACCCGTATAACTTCATAATTAATGAGCTAACATGAAGTCAGATTTAGGCGTATTTAATGCCCTGCTCCATTCTATGAGTTCATGACTGAATGATTTTTATATTGTTCGATGTTTAATTTCTGGTGTTATGAAGAAGAATGTCTCGGGGATTTAACCCATCTACAAGTATGTTTTGGCCAAAGGTGATCTAATTTTATTATAGCTTCTAAGTGTTGATTTGTCAGTAGTTAAAGTGCTGTGATAATGAATCCCGAGAAATCTCGAATTTACAATTCCAGAGTTTATCTGAAAAATGTTTATGTAATTTCTAGTTTACTCCATTCTACAAATTTATGTCTTCGATTGCTTTGAGCGTCTAGGTTTTGAGTTTTTGCAAATGATTGTTTTATCCGAAAGTAAGCGTATAGTTTTTCTGGAAATTGAAGCTCCGAAAATTCAATTCATTGTGCGTCGTTTCGTATAAAATTTTCTTATATTTGACAGCGGAAGTTTTATGGTAGAATTTGAACTTACTCTGACTTTTTCATGCTCAACTTGAGTTGCTAGTGCCTTTAAAATGCTTGTACCTTTTAGTTGCTAGCGGCTTTTAGATAATAGAATTTCAACACTGATGTCGGCTTGACCGTTCGAGCGTTCGTTTGTCAATTGAGAACAATCTGTCGGCCCTAAATCAGATTTAATGTTTTCAGTTTCGATATCTTTGATTGTCAATGAGTTTGTTTGAGTTGCTTGCTCACTCAAGTTTCTCTCAGAATTCAGCAATCAGCCTAAACTTTTGACAGACTTGTGGCCTAAAGATAGGTTTGATAAGGAATTGAAAGAAAATCGAGTTTTCAAACAAATATATATAGACTTTGGAGATGCCTACTTTGCCGCTAAAGACTTTGGATTAAATATAGAGCCGGACAGTTTCGGAGTTTTTGCTTGCGTAATAAAACAGGGCACACTATTAAAACCGGAGAAATCATGAGTGCTGTCGGTTTGATAGCAAAACTACCAGCTGGATGGGATCTAAGCAATTGGTCTGTAATGCAAGGTGAAAAACTTCTCGTTGGAGTAGCACGATGGGCAAATCACTCTTGTAGCGCTCATTGTGATTATTACATGAAAGGAGGATTTCGCGGAAGACCTTGTGTCAGGCTCCGTGCTCTGCGTCCAATTGTACCTAATGAAGAGCTCTGTAATTTTTATAACGAAGACGTCTTTGGGTTAGGAAATTGCGATTGTCTATGTGGGAATTCTGATCTGCATGCCAAAATCAGTGAGAAAAATATGACTCAAATAAAAAAGTTCAGACGATCTCTGCCGAGAATTCAAGTTGTTGAAGAGAAGTCTTCGACAAATGAGTTGCAAAATTTCAATCAGTTTTTTTGATGAGGGTTCATACCTAAGCATTCATTCATTCGAAGACGACAAAATTACCCAAGTTATAGTGCCGAACGTGCTATCAGATGATAATTTTGAGTTTTTCCGCAATATAAAGAAGTGGAAGAGTTGGATCAGACAGAAGAAATTTTGCTCTCTCGCGAAGATGCATCTAGTGATGAAAATTTAAGTAACTCAGATGAAGACGTAAGCAATTTTAATGGAGAAACATCACAACAGGCAGTAACAACTCTGCAACAGCATACAGAAAAAATCTCTGAAATGATAACTGTTTCATCCGGCAACTTAGCTGCTTCACTTCTTTCGATTGTGGCACATTATGGACAGGATCTACTTTTGATCGATCTTCAGAAAAGAGATCAAGCCTTATTTGGTTTCAACTGTGTTGCACCCAGAACGCTTATCAAACAATTGAAAGCAGAATCTGAACCGCTTGTGCATTCAAAAAGATCACTGACGAGGGAGAAAACTCTAAGATCCGATTGAAAAGAAGACGTCTTAAAATAAAATTTTCAAATAAGCGAAAAACCCAACAAAGAGACCAATTTTTTTCTATACAGACTAAACCAAAAATTTCTTCAGCACTAGGACTCACGCAAAAAGTAGGTCTCCTAAGGTGCTTTTCGTTAGCTTTCCACAACTCTAAGACCCGATTGGAAAAAGGAGACGTTTTAAAAAAAAATTATCAAATAAATGAAAAACCTCAACTAAGAGACCAACTTTTTTTCTGTACAAGCTAAACCAAAAATTATTTCTGGACTTGGAGCCACGCAAAAAGTGGGAATCCTACGTTGCTTTTCGTTAGCTTTCGACAACTCTGAGACCCGATTGAGAAAAAAGACGTTTTAAAATAAAATTTTTATATAAGCGAAAAACCCGACTAACAGACGAACTTTTTTTCTATACAAGCTAAACCAAAAATTGTTTCTGTGCTAGGAGCCACTCAAAAAGTGGGACTCCTACGTTGCTTTTCGTTCGCTTTCCACAACTCTAAGACCCGATTGAAAAAAAAAGACGTTTTAAAATAAAATTTTTATATAAGCGAAAAACCCGACTAACAGACGAACTTTTTTTCGAGACAAGCTAAACCCAAAATTGTTTCTGCACTAGAACCCACACAAAAAGTGGGACTCCTACGTTGATTTTTGTTAGCTTTCGACAACTCTGAGACCCGATTGAAGAAAGACGTTTTTAAATAAAATTTTTCAGTAAGCGAAAAACCCAACTAAGAGACAAACTTTTTTTTCTGTACAAGCTAAACCAAAAATTGTTTTTGCACTAGGATCCACACAAAAAGTGGGATACCTACGTTGCTTTTCGTTAGCTTTCGATAACTCTAAGATCCGATTGAGAAAAAAAAGACGTTTTAAAATAAAATTTTCAAATTAACGAAAAACCTCAACTAGGAGACGAATTTTTTTTTCTGTACAAGCTAAACCAAAAATTGTTTTTGCACTAGGACCCACACAAAAAGTGGGACTCCTACGTTGCTTTTCGTTAGCTTTCGACAACTCTCAGACCCGATTGAAAAAAGGAGACGTTTTAAACTAAAATATTCAATTAAGTGAAAAACCTCAACTAAGAGACCAACTTTTTTTCTGTACAAGCTAAAACCAAAATTGTTTCTGCACTAGGACCCACACAAAAAGTGGGACTCCTACATTGCTTTTTGTTAGCTTTCGACAACTCTAAGACCCGATTGAAAAAAAGACGTTTTTAAATAAAATTTTTTAGTAAGCGATAAACCCAACTAAGAGACAAACTTTTTTTCTGTACAAGCTAAACCAAAAATTGTTTTTGCACTAGGATCCACACAAAAAGTGGGATTCCTACATTGCTTTTTGTTAGCTTTCGACAACTCTAAGACCCGATTGAAAAAAAGACGTTTTTAAATAAAATTTTTTAGTAAGCGATAAACCCAACTAAGAGACAAACTTTTTTTCTGTACAAGCTAAACCAAAAATTGTTTTTGCACTAGGATCCACACAAAAAGTGGGATTCCTACGTTGCTTTTCGTTAGCTTTCGATAACTCTAAGATCCGATTGAGAAAAAAAAAGACGTTTAGACGTTTTAAAATAAAATTTTCAAATTAACGAAAAACCTCAACTAAGAGACGAAATTTTTTTTCTGTACAAGCTAAACCAAAAATTGTTTTTGCACTAGGACCCACACAAAAAGTGGGACTCCTACGTTGCTTTTCGTTAGCTTTCGACAACTCTAAGATCCGATTGAAAAAAGGAGACGTTTTAAACTAAAATATTCAAATAAGTGAAAAACCTCAACTAAGAGACCAACTTTTTTTCTGTACAAGCTAAACCAAAAATTATTTCTGGACTAGGAGCCACACAAAAAGTGGGAATCCTACGTTGCTTTTCGTTGGCTTTCGGCAATTCTGAGACCCGATTGAAAGAAAAGACCTTTTGAAATAAAATGTTCAAATAAGCGAAAAACCTTAACTAAGAGACAAACTTATTTTCTATGCAGGCTAAACCAAAAATTGTTTCTGCACTAGGACCCACACAAAAAGTGGGACTCCTACGTTGATTTTTGTTAGCTTTTGACAACTCTGAGACCCGATTGAAGAAAGACGTTTTTAAATAAAATTTTTCAGTAAGCGAAAAACCCAACTAAGAGACAAACTTTTTTTCTGTACAAGCTAAACCAAAAATTGTTTTTGCACTAGTATCCACACAAAAAGTGGGATTCCTACGTTGCTTTTCGTTAGCTTTCGATAACTCTAAGATCCGATTGAGAAAAAAAAGACGTTTAGACGTTTTAAAATAAAATTTTCAAATTAACGAAAAACCTCAACTAAGAGACGAAATTTTTTTTCTGTACAAGCTAAACCAAAAATTGTTTTTGCACTAGGACCCACACAAAAAGTGGGACTCCTACGTTGCTTTTCGTTAGCTTTCGACAACTCTAAGATCCGATTGAAAAAAGGAGACGTTTTAAACTAAAATATTCAAATAAGTGAAAAACCTCAACTAAGAGACCAACTTTTTTTCTGTACAAGCTAAACCAAAAATTATTTCTGGACTAGGAGCCACACAAAAAGTGGGAATCCTACGTTGCTTTTCGTTGGCTTTCGGCAATTCTGAGACCCGATTGAAAGAAAAGACCTTTTAAAATAAAATGTTCAAATAAGCGAAAAACCTTAACTAAGAGACAAACTTATTTTCTATGCAGGCTAAACCAAAAATTGTTTCTGCACTAGGACCCACACAAAAAGTGGGACTCCTACGTTGATTTTTGTTAGCTTTTGACAACTCTGAGACCCGATTGAAGAAAGACGTTTTTAAATAAAATTTTTCAGTAAGCGAAAAACCCAACTAAGAGACAAACTTTTTTTCTGTACAAGCTAAACCAAAAATTGTTTTTGCACTAGGATCCACACAAAAAGTGGGATTCCTACATTGCTTTTTGTTAGCTTTCGACAACTCTAAGACCCGATTGAAAAAAAGACGTTTTTAAATAAAATTTTTTAGTAAGCGATAAACCCAACTAAGAGACAAACTTTTTTTCTGTACAAGCTAAACCAAAAATTGTTTTTGCACTAGTATCCACACAAAAAGTGGGATTCCTACGTTGCTTTTCGTTAGCTTTCGATAACTCTAAGATCCGATTGAGAAAAAAAAAGACGTTTAGACGTTTTAAAATAAAATTTTCAAATTAACGAAAAACCTCAACTAAGAGACGAAATTTTTTTTCTGTACAAGCTAAACCAAAAATTGTTTTTGCACTAGGACCCACACAAAAAGTGGGACTCCTACGTTGCTTTTCGTTAGCTTTCGACAACTCTAAGATCCGATTGAAAAAAGGAGACGTTTTAAACTAAAATATTCAAATAAGTGAAAAACCTCAACTAAGAGACCAACTTTTTTTCTGTACAAGCTAAACCAAAAATTATTTCTGGACTAGGAGCCACACAAAAAGTGGGAATCCTACGTTGCTTTTCGTTGGCTTTCGGCAATTCTGAGACCCGATTGAAAGAAAAGACCTTTTAAAATAAAATGTTCAAATAAGCGAAAAACCTTAACTAAGAGACAAACTTATTTTCTATGCAGGCTAAACCAAAAATTGTTTCTGCACTAGGACCCACACAAAGAGTGGGACTCCTACGTTGATCTTTGTTAGCTTTTGACAACTCTGAGACCCGATTGAAGAAAGACGTTTTTAAATAAAATTTTTCAGTAAGCGAAAAACCCAACTAAGAGACAAACTTTTTTTCTGTACAAGCTAAACCAAAAATTGTTTTTGCACTAGTATCCACACAAAAAGTGGGATTCCTACGTTGCTTTTCGTTAGCTTTCGATAACTCTAAGATCCGATTGAGAAAAAAAAGACGTTTAGACGTTTTAAAATAAAATTTTCAAATTAACGAAAAACCTCAACTAAGAGACGAAATTTTTTTTCTGTACAAGCTAAACCAAAAATTGTTTTTGCACTAGGACCCACACAAAAAGTGGGACTCCTACGTTGCTTTTCGTTAGCTTTCGACAACTCTAAGATCCGATTGAAAAAAGGAGACGTTTTAAACTAAAATATTCAAATAAGTGAAAAACCTCAACTAAGAGACCAACTTTTTTTCTGTACAAGCTAAACCAAAAATTATTTCTGGACTAGGAGCCACACAAAAAGTGGGAATCCTACGTTGCTTTTCGTTGGCTTTCGGCAATTCTGAGACCCGATTGAAAGAAAAGACCTTTTAAAATAAAATGTTCAAATAAGCGAAAAACCTTAACTAAGAGACAAACTTATTTTCTATGCAGGCTAAACCAAAAATTGTTTCTGCACTAGGACCCACACAAAAAGTGGGACTCCTACGTTGATTTTTGTTAGCTTTTGACAACTCTGAGACCCGATTGAAGAAAGACGTTTTTAAATAAAATTTTTCAGTAAGCGAAAAACCCAACTAAGAGACAAACTTTTTTTCTGTACAAGCTAAACCAAAAATTGTTTTTGCACTAGGATCCACACAAAAAGTGGGATTCCTACATTGCTTTTTGTTAGCTTTCGACAACTCTAAGACCCGATTGAAAAAAAGACGTTTTTAAATAAAATTTTTTAGTAAGCGATAAACCCAACTAAGAGACAAACTTTTTTTCTGTACAAGCTAAACCAAAAATTGTTTTTGCACTAGTATCCACACAAAAAGTGGGATTCCTACGTTGCTTTTCGTTAGCTTTCGATAACTCTAAGATCCGATTGAGAAAAAAAAAGACGTTTAGACGTTTTAAAATAAAATTTTCAAATTAACGAAAAACCTCAACTAAGAGACGAAATTTTTTTTCTGTACAAGCTAAACCAAAAATTGTTTTTGCACTAGGACCCACACAAAAAGTGGGACTCCTACGTTGCTTTTCGTTAGCTTTCGACAACTCTAAGATCCGATTGAAAAAAGGAGACGTTTTAAACTAAAATATTCAAATAAGTGAAAAACCTCAACTAAGAGACCAACTTTTTTTCTGTACAAGCTAAACCAAAAATTATTTCTGGACTAGGAGCCACACAAAAAGTGGGAATCCTACGTTGCTTTTCGTTGGCTTTCGGCAATTCTGAGACCCGATTGAAAGAAAAGACCTTTTAAAATAAAATGTTCAAATAAGCGAAAAACCTTAACTAAGAGACAAACTTATTTTCTATGCAGGCTAAACCAAAAATTGTTTCTGCACTAGGACCCACACAAAGAGTGGGACTCCTACGTTGATTTTTGTTAGCTTTTGACAACTCTGAGACCCGATTGAAGAAAGACGTTTTTAAATAAAATTTTTCAGTAAGCGAAAAACCCAACTAAGAGACAAACTTTTTTTCTGTACAAGCTAAACCAAAAATTGTTTTTGCACTAGGATCCACACAAAAAGTGGGATTCCTACGTTGCTTTTCGTTAGCTTTCGATAACTCTAAGATCCGATTGAGAAAAAAAAGACGTTTTAAACTAAAATTCAAATAAGTGAAAAACCTCAACTAAGAGACCAACTTTTTTTCTGTACAAGCTAAAACCAAAATTGTTTCTGCACTAGGACCCACACAAAAAGTGGGACTCCTACGTTGCTTTTCGTTAGCTTTCGACAACTCTCAGACCCGATTGAAAAAAGGAGACGTTTTAAACTAAAATTCAAATAAGTGAAAAACCTCAACTAAGAGACCAACTTTTTTTCTGTACAAGCTAAAACCAAAATTGTTTCTGCACTAGGACCCACACAAAAAGTGGGACTCCTACATTGCTTTTTGTTAGCTTTCGACAACTCTAAGACCCGATTGAAAAAAAGACGTTTTTAAATAAAATTTTTTAGTAAGCGATAAACCCAACTAAGAGACAAACTTTTTTTCTGTACAAGCTAAACCAAAAATTGTTTTTGCACTAGTATCCACACAAAAAGTGGGATTCCTTCGTTGCTTTTCGTTAGCTTTCGATAACTGTAAGATCCGATTGAGAAAAAAAAGACGTTTAGACGTTTTAAAATAAAATTTTCAAATTAACGAAAAACCTCAACTAAGAGACGAAATTTTTTTTCTGTACAAGCTAAACCAAAAATTGTTTTTGCACTAGGACCCACACAAAAAGTGGGACTCCTACGTTGCTTTTCGTTAGCTTTCGACAACTCTAAGATCCGATTGAAAAAAGGAGACGTTTTAAACTAAAATATTCAAATAAGTGAAAAACCTCAACTAAGAGACCAACTTTTTTTCTGTACAAGCTAAACCAAAAATTATTTCTGGACTAGGAGCCACAAAAAAAGTGGGAATCCTACGTTGCTTTTCGTTAGCTTTCGGCAATTCTGAGAACCGATTGAAAGAAAAGACCTTTTAAAATAAAGTGTTCAAATAAGCGAAAAACCTTAACTAAGAGACAAACTTTTTTTCTATGCAGGCTAAACCAAAAATTGTTTCTGCACTAGGACCCACACAAAAAGTGGGACTCCTACGTTGCTTTTTGTTAGCTTTTGAACAACCCTAAGACCCGATTGAAAAAAAGACGTTTTTAAATAAAATTTTCAAATAAGCGAAAAACCCATCTAAGAGACAAACTTTTTTTCTGTACAAGCAAAACCAAAAATTGTTTTTGCACTAGGACCCACACTAAAAGTGGGATTCCTACGTTGCTTTTTGTTAGCTTTCGATATTTCTAAGATCCGATTGAGAAAAAAGACGTTTTAAAATAAAATTTTCAAATAAGCGAAAAACCCAACCACGAGGCGAACTTTTTTTCTATACAAGCTAAACCAAAAATTGTTTCTGTGCTAGGAGCCACTCAAAAAGTGGGACTCCTACGTTGCTTTGCGTTAGCTTTCCACAACTCGAAGACCCGATTGGAAAAAAAGACGTTTTAAAATAAAATTTTTAAATAAGCGAAAAACTCAACTAAGAGACGAACTTTTTTTCTATGCAAGCTAAACCCAAAATTGTTTCTGCACTAGGACTCACACAAAAAGTGGGACTCCTACGTTGCTTTTTGTTAGCTTTCGACAACTCTAAGACCCGATTGAAAAAAAAGACGTTTTTAAATAAAATTTTTAAATAAGCGAAAAACGCAACTAAGAGACGAACTTTTTTTCTGTACAAGCTAAACCAAAAATTGTTTTTGCACTAGGACCCACACAAAAAGTGGGATTCCTACGTTGCTTTTCGTTACCTTTCGATAACTCTAAGATCCGATTGAGAAAAAAATGCGTTTTAAAATAAAATTTTCAAATTAACGAAAAACCTCAACTAAGAGACGAACTTTTTTCTGTACAAGCTAAACCAAAAATTGTTTTTGCACTAGGATCCACACAAAAAGTGGGACTCCTACGCTGCTTTTCGTTAGCTTTCGACAACTCTCAGACCCGATTGAAAAAAGGAGACGTTTTAAACTAAAATATTCAAATAAATGAAAAACCTCAACTAAGAGACCAACTTTTTTTCTGTACAAGCTAAACCAAAAATTATTTCTGGACTAGGAGCCACACAAAAAGTGGGAATCCTACGTTGCTTTTTTTTAGCTTTCGACAACTCTAAGACCCGATTGAAAAAAAGACGTTTATAAATAAAATTTTTCAGTAAGCGGAAAACCCAACTAAGAGACAAACTTTTTTTCTGTACAAGCTAAACCAAAAATTGTTTTTGCACTAGGATCCACACAAAAAGTGGGATTCCTACGTTGCTTTTCGTTAGCTTTCGATAACTCTAAGATCCGATTGAGAAAAAAAAGACGTTTTAAAATAAAATTTTCAAATTAACGAAAAACCTCAACTAAGAGATGAAATTTTTTTTTCTGTACAAGCTAAACCAAAAATTGTTTTTGCACTAGGACCCACACAAAAAGTGGGACTCCTACGTTGCATTTCGTTAGCTTTCGACAACTCTCAGATCCGATTGAAAAAAGGAGACGTTTTAAACTAAAATATTCAAATAAGTGAAAAACCTCAACTAAGAGAGCAACTTTTTTTCTGTACAAGCTAAACCAAAAATTATTTCTGGACTAGGAGCCACACAAAAAGTGGGAATCCTACGTTGCTTTTCGTTAGCTTTCGACAATTCTCAGACCCGATTGAAAGAAAAGACCTTTTAAAATAAAATGGTCAAATAAGCATAAAACCTTAACTAAGAGACACTTTTTTTTCTGTGCAGGCTAAACCAAAAATTGTTTCTGCACTAGGACCCACACAAAAAGTGGGACTCCTACGTTGCTTTTTGTTAGCTTTTGAACAACCCTAAGACCCGATTGAAAAAAAGACGTTTTTAAATAAAATTTTCAAATAAGCGAAAAACCCATCTAAGAGACGAACTTTTTTTCTGTACAAGCAAAACCCAAAATTGTTTTTGCACTAGGACCCACACTAAAAGTGGGATTCCTACGTTGCTTTTTGTTAGCTTTCGATAATTCTAAGATCCGATTGAGAAAAAATACGTTTTAAAATAAAATTTTCAAATAAGCGAAAAACCCAACCACGAGGCGAACTTTTTTTCTATACAAGCTAAACCAAAAATTGTTTCTGTGCTAGGAGCCACACAAAAAGTGGGAATCCTACGTTGCTTTTCGTTAGCTTTCGACAATTCTCAGACCCGATTGAAAGAAAAGACCTTTTAAAATAAAATGGTCAAATAAGCATAAAACCTTAACTAAGAGACACTTTTTTTTCTGTGCAGGCTAAACCAAAAATTGTTTCTGCACTAGGACCCACACAAAAAGTGGGACTCCTACGTTGCTTTTTGTTAGCTTTTGAACAACCCTAAGACCCGATTGAAAACAAGACGTTTTTAAATAAAATTTTCAAATAAGCGAAAAACCCATCTAAGAGACGAACTTTTTTTCTGTACAAGCAAAACCCAAAATTGTTTTTGCACTAGGACCCACACTAAAAGTGGGATTCCTACGTTGCTTTTTGTTAGCTTTCGATAATTCTAAGATCCGATTGAGAAAAAATACGTTTTAAAATAAAATTTTCAAATAAGCGAAAAACCCAACCACGAGGCGAACTTTTTTTCTATACAAGCTAAACCAAAAATTGTTTCTGTGCTAGGAGCCACTCAAAAAGTGGGACTCCTACATTGCTTTTCGTTAGCTTTCCACAACTCGAAGACCCGATTGGAAAAAAAAGACGTTTTAAAATAAAATTTTTAAATAAGCGAAAAACTCAACTAAGAGACGAACTTTTTTTCTATACAAGCTAAACCCAAAATTGTTTCTGCACTAGGACTCACACAAAAAGTGGGACTCCTACGTTGCTTTTTTTTAGCTTTCGACAACTCTAAGACCCGATTGAAAAAAAGACGTTTATAAATAAAATTTTTCAGTAAGCGGAAAACCCAACTAAGAGACAAACTTTTTTTCTGTACAAGCTAAACCAAAAATTGTTTTTGCACTAGGATCCACACAAAAAGTGGGATTCCTACGTTGCTTTTCGTTAGCTTTCGATAACTCTAAGATCCGATTGAGAAAAAAAAGACGTTTTAAAATAAAATTTTCAAATTAACGAAAAACCTCAACTAAGAGATGAAATTTTTTTTTCTGTACAAGCTAAACCAAAAATTGTTTTTGCACTAGGACCCACACAAAAAGTGGGACTCCTACGTTGCTTTTCGTTAGCTTTCGACAACTCTCAGATCCGATTGAAAAAAGGAGACGTTTTAAACTAAAATATTCAAATAAGTGAAAAACCTCAACTAAGAGACCAACTTTTTTTCTGTACAAGCTAAACCAAAAATTATTTCTGGACTAGGAGCCACACAAAAAGTGGGAATCCTACGTTGCTTTTCGTTAGCTTTCGACAATTCTCAGACCCGATTGAAAGAAAAGACCTTTTAAAATAAAATGGTCAAATAAGCATAAAACCTTAACTAAGAGACACTTTTTTTTCTGTGCAGGCTAAACCAAAAATTGTTTCTGCACTAGGATCCACACAAAAAGTGGGATTCCTACGTTGCTTTTCGTTAGCTTTCGATAACTCTAAGATCCGATTGAGAAAAAAAAGACGTTTTAAAATAAAATTTTCAAATTAACGAAAAACCTCAACTAAGAGATGAAATTTTTTTTTCTGTACAAGCTAAACCAAAAATTGTTTTTGCACTAGGACCCACACAAAAAGTGGGACTCCTACGTTGCTTTTCGTTAGCTTTCGACAACTCTCAGATCCGATTGAAAAAAGGAGACGTTTTAAACTAAAATATTCAAATAAGTGAAAAACCTCAACTAAGAGACCAACTTTTTTTCTGTACAAGCTAAACCAAAAATTATTTCTGGACTAGGAGCCACACAAAAAGTGGGAATCCTACGTTGCTTTTCGTTAGCTTTCGACAATTCTCAGACCCGATTGAAAGAAAAGACCTTTTAAAATAAAATGGTCAAATAAGCATAAAACCTTAACTAAGAGACACTTTTTTTTCTGTGCAGGCTAAACCAAAAATTGTTTCTGCACTAGGACCCACACAAAAAGTGGGACTCCTACGTTGCTTTTTGTTAGCTTTTGAACAACCCTAAGACCCGATTGAAAAAAAGACGTTTTTAAATAAAATTTTCAAATAAGCGAAAAACCCATCTAAGAGACGAACTTTTTTTCTGTACAAGCAAAACCCAAAATTGTTTTTGCACTAGGACCCACACTAAAAGTGGGATTCCTACGTTGCTTTTTGTTAGCTTTCGATAATTCTAAGATCCGATTGAGAAAAAATACGTTTTAAAATAAAATTTTCAAATAAGCGAAAAACCCAACCACGAGGCGAACTTTTTTTCTATACAAGCTAAACCAAAAATTGTTTCTGTGCTAGGAGCCACTCAAAAAGTGGGACTCCTACATTGCTTTTCGTTAGCTTTCCACAACTCGAAGACCCGATTGGAAAAAAAAGACGTTTTAAAATAAAATTTTTAAATAAGCGAAAAACTCAACTAAGAGACGAACTTTTTTTCTATACAAGCTAAACCCAAAATTGTTTCTGCACTAGGACTCACACAAAAAGTGGGACTCCTACGTTGCTTTTTTTTAGCTTTCGACAACTCTAAGACCCGATTGAAAAAAAGACGTTTATAAATAAAATTTTTCAGTAAGCGGAAAACCCAACTAAGAGACAAACTTTTTTTCTGTACAAGCTAAACCAAAAATTGTTTTTGCACTAGGATCCACACAAAAAGTGGGATTCCTACGTTGCTTTTCGTTAGCTTTCGATAACTCTAAGATCCGATTGAGAAAAAAAAGACGTTTTAAAATAAAATTTTTAAATAAGCGAAAAACTCAACTAAGAGACGAACTTTTTTTCTATACAAGCTAAACCCCAAATTGTTTCTGCACTAGGACTCACACAAAAAGTGGGACTCCTACGTTGCTTTTTGTTAGCTTTCGACAACTCTAAGACCCGATTGAAAAAAAAAGACGTTTTTAAATAAAATTTTTAAATAAGCGAAAAACCCATCTAAGAGACGAACTTTTTTTCTGTACAAGCAAAACCCAAAATTGTTTTTGCACTAGGACCCACACTAAAAGTGGGATTCCTACGTTGCTTTTTGTTAGCTTTCGATAATTCTAAGATCCGATTGAGAAAAAATACGTTTTAAAATAAAATTTTCAAATAAGCGAAAAACCCAACCACGAGGCGAACTTTTTTTCTATACAAGCTAAACCAAAAATTGTTTCTGTGCTAGGAGCCACTCAAAAAGTGGGACTCCTACATTGCTTTTCGTTAGCTTTTCACAACTCGAAGACCCGATTGGAAAAAAAAGACGTTTTAAAATAAAATTTTTAAATAAGCGAAAAACTCAACTAAGAGACGAACTTTTTTTCTATACAAGCTAAACCCAAAATTGTTTCTGCACTAGGACTCACACAAAAAGTGGGACTCCTACGTTGCTTTTTTTTAGCTTTCGACAACTCTAAGACCCGATTGAAAAAAAGACGTTTATAAATAAAATTTTTCAGTAAGCGGAAAACCCAACTAAGAGACAAACTTTTTTTCTGTACAAGCTAAACCAAAAATTGTTTTTGCACTAGGATCCACACAAAAAGTGGGATTCCTACGTTGCTTTTCGTTAGCTTTCGATAACTCTAAGATCCGATTGAGAAAAAAAAGACGTTTTAAAATAAAATTTTTAAATAAGCGAAAAACTCAACTAAGAGACGAACTTTTTTTCTATACAAGCTAAACCCAAAATTGTTTCTGCACTAGGACTCACACAAAAAGTGGGACTCCTACGTTGCTTTTTGTTAGCTTTCGACAACTCTAAGACCCGATTGAAAAAAAAAGACGTTTTTAAATAAAATTTTTAAATAAGCGAAAAACCCATCTAAGAGACGAACTTTTTTTCTGTACAAGCAAAACCCAAAATTGTTTTTGCACTAGGACCCACACTAAAAGTGGGATTCCTACGTTGCTTTTTGTTAGCTTTCGATAATTCTAAGATCCGATTGAGAAAAAATACGTTTTAAAATAAAATTTTCAAATAAGCGAAAAACCCAACCACGAGGCGAACTTTTTTTCTATACAAGCTAAACCAAAAATTGTTTCTGTGCTAGGAGCCACTCAAAAAGTGGGACTCCTACATTGCTTTTCGTTAGCTTTCCACAACTCGAAGACCCGATTGGAAAAAAAAGACGTTTTAAAATAAAATTTTTAAATAAGCGAAAAACTCAACTAAGAGACGAACTTTTTTTCTATACAAGCTAAACCCAAAATTGTTTCCGCACTAGGACTCACACAAAAAGTGGGACTCCTACGTTGCTTTTTGTTAGCTTTCGACAACTCTAAGACCCGATTGAAAAAAAAGACGTTTTTAAATAAAATTTTTAAATAAGCGAAAAACCCATCTAAGAGACGAATTTTTTTTCTGTACAAGCAAAACCCAAAATTGTTTTTGCACTAGGACCCACACTAAAAGTGGGATTCCTACGTTGCTTTTTGTTAGCTTTCGATAATTCTAAGATCCGATTGAGAAAAAATACGTTTTAAAATAAAATTTTCAAATAAGCGAAAAACCCAACCACGAGGCGAACTTTTTTTCTATACAAGCTAAACCAAAAATTGTTTCTGTGCTAGGAGCCGCTCAAAAAGTGGGACTCCTACATTGCTTTTCGTTAGCTTTCCACAACTCGAAGACCCGATTGGAAAAAAAAGACGTTTTAAAATAAAATTTTTAAATAAGCGAAAAACTCAACTAAGAGACGAACTTTTTTTTGTACAAGCAAAACCCAAAATTGTTTTTGCACTAGGACCCACACTAAAAGTGGGATTCCTACGTTGCTTTTTGTTAGCTTTCGATAATTCTAAGATCCGATTGAGAAGAAATACGTTTTAAAATAAAATTTTCAAATAAGCGAAAAACCCAACCACGAGGCGAACTTTTTTTCTATACAAGCTAAACCAAAAATTGTTTCTGTGCTAGGAGCCACTCAAAAAGTGGGACTCCTACATTGCTTTTCGTTAGCTTTCCACAACTCGAAGACCCGATTGGAAAAAAAAGACGTTTTAAAATAAAATTTTTAAATAAGCGAAAAACTCAACTAAGAGACGAACTTTTTTTCTATACAAGCTAAACCCAAAATTGTTTCTGCACTAGGACTCACACAAAAAGTGGGACTCCTACGTTGCTTTTTGTTAGCTTTCGACAACTCTAAGACCCGATTGAAAAAAAAGACGTTTTTAAATAAAATTTTTAAATAAGCGAAAAACCCATCTAAGAGACGAACTTTTTTTCTGTACAAGCAAAACCCAAAATTGTTTTTGCACTAGGACCCACACTAAAAGTGGGATTCCTACGTTGCTTTTTGTTAGCTTTCGATAATTCTAAGATCCGATTGAGAAAAAATACGTTTTAAAATAAAATTTTCAAATAAGCGAAAAACCCAACCACGAGGCGAACTTTTTTTCTATACAAGCTAAACCAAAAATTGTTTCTGTGCTAGGAGCCACTCAAAAAGTGGGACTCCTACATTGCTTTTCGTTAGCTTTCCACAACTCGAAGACCCGATTGGAAAAAAAAGACGTTTTAAAATAAAATTTTTAAATAAGCGAAAAACTCAACTAAGAGACGAACTTTTTTTCTGTACAAGCAAAACCCAAAATTGTTTTTGCACTAGGACCCACACTAAAAGTGGGATTCCTACGTTGCTTTTTGTTAGCTTTCGATAATTCTAAGATCCGATTGAGAAAAAATACGTTTTAAAATAAAATTTTCAAATAAGCGAAAAACCCAACCACGAGGCGAACTTTTTTTCTATACAAGCTAAACCAAAAATTGTTTCTGTGCTAGGAGCCACTCAAAAAGTGGGACTCCTACGTTGCTTTGCGTTAGCTTTCCACAACTCGAAGACCCGATTGGAAAAAAAGACGTTTTAAAATAAAATTTTTAAATAAGCGAAAAACTCAACTAAGAGACGAACTTTTTTTCTATGCAAGCTAAACCCAAAATTGTTTCTGCACTAGGACTCACACAAAAAGTGGGACTCCTACGTTGCTTTTTGTTAGCTTTCGACAACTCTAAGACCCGATTGAAAAAAAAAGACGTTTTTAAATAAAATTTTTAAATAAGCGAAAAACCCAACCACGAGGCGAACTTTTTTTCTATACAAGCTAAACCAAAAATTGTTTCTGTGCTAGGAGCCACTCAAAAAGTGGGACTCCTACATTGCTTTTCGTTAGCTTTCCACAACTCGAAGACCCGATTGGAAAAAAAGACGTTTTAAAATAAAATTTTTAAATAAGCGAAAAACTCAACTAAGAGACGAACTTTTTTTTTGTACAAGCAAAACCCAAAATTGTTTTTGCACTAGGACCCACACTAAAAGTGGGATTCCTACGTTGCTTTTTGTTAGCTTTCGATAATTCTAAGATCCGATTGAGAAGAAATACGTTTTAAAATAAAATTTTCAAATAAGCGAAAAACCCAACCACGAGGCGAACTTTTTTTCTATACAAGCTAAACCAAAAATTGTTTCTGTGCTAGGAGCCACTCAAAAAGTGGGACTCCTACATTGCTTTTCGTTAGCTTTCCACAACTCGAAGACCCGATTGGAAAAAAAAGACGTTTTAAAATAAAATTTTTAAATAAGCGAAAAACTCAACTAAGAGACGAACTTTTTTTCTATACAAGCTAAACCCAAAATTGTTTCTGCACTAGGACTCACACAAAAAGTGGGACTCCTACGTTGCTTTTTGTTAGCTTTCGACAACTCTAAGACCCGATTGAAAAAAAAGACGTTTTTAAATAAAATTTTTAAATAAGCGAAAAACCCATCTAAGAGACGAACTTTTTTTCTGTACAAGCAAAACCCAAAATTGTTTTTGCACTAGGACCCACACTAAAAGTGGGATTCCTACGTTGCTTTTTGTTAGCTTTCGATAATTCTAAGATCCGATTGAGAAAAAATACGTTTTAAAATAAAATTTTCAAATAAGCGAAAAACCCAACCACGAGGCGAACTTTTTTTCTATACAAGCTAAACCAAAAATTGTTTCTGTGCTAGGAGCCACTCAAAAAGTGGGACTCCTACATTGCTTTTCGTTAGCTTTCCACAACTCGAAGACCCGATTGGAAAAAAAGACGTTTTAAAATAAAATTTTTAAATAAGCGAAAAACTCAACTAAGAGACGAACTTTTTTTTTGTACAAGCAAAACCCAAAATTGTTTTTGCACTAGGACCCACACTAAAAGTGGGATTCCTACGTTGCTTTTTGTTAGCTTTCGATAATTCTAAGATCCGATTGAGAAGAAATACGTTTTAAAATAAAATTTTCAAATAAGCGAAAAACCCAACCACGAGGCGAACTTTTTTTCTATACAAGCTAAACCAAAAATTGTTTCTGTGCTAGGAGCCACTCAAAAAGTGGGACTCCTACATTGCTTTTCGTTAGCTTTCCACAACTCGAAGACCCGATTGGAAAAAAAAGACGTTTTAAAATAAAATTTTTAAATAAGCGAAAAACTCAACTAAGAGACGAACTTTTTTTCTATACAAGCTAAACCCAAAATTGTTTCTGCACTAGGACTCACACAAAAAGTGGGACTCCTACGTTGCTTTTTGTTAGCTTTCGACAACTCTAAGACCCGATTGAAAAAAAAGACGTTTTTAAATAAAATTTTTAAATAAGCGAAAAACCCATCTAAGAGACGAACTTTTTTTCTGTACAAGCAAAACCCAAAATTGTTTTTGCACTAGGACCCACACTAAAAGTGGGATTCCTACGTTGCTTTTTGTTAGCTTTCGATAATTCTAAGATCCGATTGAGAAAAAATACGTTTTAAAATAAAATTTTCAAATAAGCGAAAAACCCAACCACGAGGCGAACTTTTTTTCTATACAAGCTAAACCAAAAATTGTTTCTGTGCTAGGAGCCACTCAAAAAGTGGGACTCCTACATTGCTTTTCGTTAGCTTTCCACAACTCGAAGACCCGATTGGAAAAAAAAGACGTTTTAAAATAAAATTTTTAAATAAGCGAAAAACTCAACTAAGAGACGAACTTTTTTTCTGTACAAGCAAAACCCAAAATTGTTTTTGCACTAGGACCCACACTAAAAGTGGGATTCCTACGTTGCTTTTTGTTAGCTTTCGATAATTCTAAGATCCGATTGAGAAAAAATACGTTTTAAAATAAAATTTTCAAATAAGCGAAAAACACAACCACGAGGCGGACTTTTTTCTATACAAGCTAAACCAAAAATTGTTTCTGTGCTAGGAGCCACTCAAAAAGTGGGACTCCTACATTGCTTTTCGTTAGCTTTCCACAACTCGAAGACCCGATTGGAAAAAAAAAGACGTTTTAAAATAAAATTTTTAAATAAGCGAAAAACTCAACTAAGAGACGAACTTTTTTTCTATACAAGCTAAACCCAAAATTGTTTCTGCACTAGGACTCACACAAAAAGTGGGACTCCTACGTTGCTTTTTGTTAGCTTTCGACAACTCTAAGACCCGATTGAAAAAAAGACGTTTTTAAATAAAATTTTTAAATAAGCGAAAAACCCAACTAAGAGACGAACTTTTTTTCTGTACAAGCTAAACCAAAAATTGTTTTTGCACTAGGACCCACACAAAAAGTGGGATTCCTACGTTGCTTTTCGTTAGCTTTCGATAACTCTAAGATCCGATTGAGAAAAAAAGGCGTTTTAAAATAAAATTTTCAAATTAACGAAAAACCCAACTAAGAGACCAACTTTTTTACTATACAGGCTAAACCAAAAATTGTTTCTGCACTAGGACCTACACAAGAAGTGAAACTCCTACGTTGCTTTGCTTTTTGTTAGCTTTCGACAACTCTAAGACTCGATTGAAAAAAGAGACGTTTTAAAGTAAATATTTCAAATAAGCGAAAAACCTCGACTAAGAGACGAACTTTTTTCTCTAAAAGCTAAACCAAAATTTTTTTCTTCACTAGGAACCACTCGAAAAATGGACTCCTACGTTGCTTTTTGTCAGTTTTTGACAACTCTAGGACCCGATTGAAAAAAAAGACGTCTTAAAATAGTTTTCAAAATGAGAGATAAACCTCAACTGAGAAACTTATTTCCAGGAAATCTACACCAAATTTTTTTGCACTAAAATGTACACAAATGTGAGACTTGTGCGTTGAATAAATTTAGAAAAACCGAAAAAATTGAGAGCGAATTGAATTATTTATGCTAATGAAGAACAGTTAAAGTTAGCAAAGTACCAAGCATATGGAAAACTCTAATCTGTTTAACAATCAAAGAAACCAAAGTTTTGCAACAACTTTAGTTTAACTATCGCTAATCGTGCTCGAAGTGCCTCAACGTTGTTACAAGAGTTAACTCGTCTTCTAAATAGATTGGAAAAAGTTTGTTGGAAATTGCTTTAGCAGGAAATCGAATAATCTTATCGCTTTCTTTCACAACGTAACCAAAAATTGGACACGGTACTGGCTGACGATTTTTCAGCAGTCTGAGACGCTATTTAATATCGGAACTTCTCAGAAATAATCCTTGAATGCCGCCTTCTTCGAAAAAAATTGTCTCTGCAATCGCTCTTCCTAGTACTTTAGTTTAACTTAGTCTGGATTCGCCTTGCGATTCCACCTAGCAAATTTAATAAAACACACATAATTCAGGATTCCCCCTGCGATTCCACAATAGACTTAATAAAGTGTATTCGCAATACTAAACCAATTCAAATAGCTATCCTCAGCTATAACAGGCTTGAAGAACTAAGTTGTATCATTGTGAGGACAAAGATAGTTTGTGCGTTTGCTAGGACGTTGTACCCGTATAACTTCATAATTAATGAGCTAACATGAAGTCAGATTTAGGCGTATTTAATACCCTGCTCCATTCTATGAGTTTATGACTGAATGATTTTTATATTGTTCGATGTTTAATTTCTGGTGTTATGAAGAAGAATGTCTCGGGGATTTAACCCATCTACAAGTATGTTTTGGCCAAAGGTGATCTAATTTTATTATAGCTTCTAAGTGTTGATTTGTCAGTAGTTAAAGTGCTGTGATAATGAATCCCGAGAAATCTCGAATTTACAATTCCAGAGTTTATCTGAAAAATGTTTATGTAATTTCTAGTTTACTCCATTCTACAAATTTATGTCTTCGATTGCTTTGAGCGTCTAGGTTTTGAGTTTTTGCAAATGATTGTTTTATCCGAAAGTAAGCGTATAGTTTTTCTGGAAATTGAAGCTCCGAAAATTCAATTGATTGTGCGTCGTTTCGTATAAAATTTTCTTATATTTGACAGCGGAAGTTTTATGGTAGAATTTGAACTTACTCTGACTTTTTCATGCTCAACTTGAGTTGCTAGTGCCTTTAAAATGCTTGTACCTTTTAGTTGCTAGCGGCTTTTAGATAATAGAATTTCAACACTAATGTCGGCTTGACCGTTCGAGCGTTTGTTTGTCAATTGAGAACAATCTGTCGGCCCTAAATCAGTTTTAATGTTTTCAGTTTCGATATCTTCGATTGTCAATGAGTTTGTTTGAGTTGCTTGCTCGAGCTGAAGGGTATTTGTCGCTCAAGTTTCTCTCAGAATTCATCAATCAGCCTAAAATTTTGACAGACTTGTGGCCTAAAGATAGGTTTGATAAGGAATTGAAAGAAAATCGAGTTTTCAAACAAATATATAAAGACCTTTAAGATGCCTACATTGCCGCTAAAGACTTTGGATTAAATATAGAGCCGGACAGTTTCGGAGTTTTTGCTTGCGTAATAAAACAGGGCACACTATTAAAACCGGAGAAATCATGAGGGCTGTCGGTTTGATAGCAAAACTACCAGCTGGATGGGATCTAAACAATTGGTCTGTAATGCAAGGTGAAAAACTTCTCGTTGGAGTAGCACGCTGGGCAAATCACTCTTGTAGCGCTAATTATGATTATTATATGAAAGGAGGATTTCGTGGAAGACCTGGTGTCAGGCTCCGTGCTCTGCGTCCAATTCTACCTAATGAAGAGCTCTGTACTTTTTATAACGAAGACGTCTTTGGGGTAGGAAATTGCGATTGTCTATGTGGGAATTCTGATTTGCACGCCAAAATCAGTGAGAAAAATTTGACGCAAATAAAAAAGTTCAGACGATCTCTGCCGAGAATTCAAGTTGTTGAAGAGAAGTCTTCGACAAATGAGTTGCAAAATTTCAGTCTGTTTTTTTGATGAGGGTTGAAACCTAAGCATCCATTCATTCGAAGACGACGAAATTACCCACGTTATAGTGCCGAACGTGCTATCAGATGATAATTTTGAGTTTTTGCCGCAATATAAAGAAGTGGAAGAGTTGGATCAGACAGAAGAAATTTTGCTCTCTCGCGAAGATGCATCTAGTGATGAAAATTTAAGTAACTCAGATGAAGACGTAGACAATTTTAATGGAGAAACATCACAACAGGCAGGAACAACTCTGCAAAAGAATACAGAAAAAATCTCTGAAATGATAACTGTTTCATTCGGCAACTTAGCTGCTTCACTTCTTTCGATTGTGGCACAATATAATGGACAGGATCTACTTTTGATATATCTTCTTAAAAGAGATCAAGCCTTATTTGGTTCCAACTGTGTTGCACCCAGAACGCTTATCAAACAATTGGAAGAAGAATCTGAATTGCTTGTGCATTCAAAAAAGATCACTGACGGGGGAGAAATTGTTTTTTTTTTTGAAATTTCGAGTCACATTATGTGAAATTGTTGAGCAGAATTTTTTTTAAAAAATAGTGAGTTACGCTGAAAACAAGATTTCAGGTACAGATATTAGAATACCGCAGCTGAAGATAGACAATGATTTTGTTGAGATAAGACTTAGTATAAATTGTGATGACGCATCTGTGTACAAATCTCCAGCCACATCATCGTGGCCTCTGTTTATTGCTATAGCAGACCTACCGCCGATTTTACGTCAATCTTTTAAAAACATTGCTTTGGTTGCACTCTTTGTGTGAGTTGGTCATCCCAACTTTAATGATTTTTTTGGTTATCGGAAGGCAGAACTAGCTGTGGTAGAAGAAGTAAGATTTCAAACCAGAAGCATCAAAGTAAAGTTTTGTCCCCTCTTCTTCTTATCAGACCTAATCGGAAAATCGAAAGTTTTGAACATGAAGCAATGCAATGGATGCTATGGCTGTACCATATGTAAGCAACGGGGATATCATAAGAAACGAACGCCTTTTAACCCGCAAGATGAAAAAAATGAATTGAGATCTCTCGATCCATACTTAGATAATCTTCGTGCTTTAGAAGATGACAGTCAGGAACGCCTTAAAGCAAAACGTGGTCGCTACTCTGATTTCGAAATTTTGACACAAGGGTTGAAAGGTCGGAGATCATTTTTTTCGGTCGTTCCTAATCAGCCTCTCGCTTCGCCGATTGATGTCATGCATCAGCTGATGTTAGGTGTTTAAAAAGACCTTCTTTCTTTTTATTACGATAGACTACGAAAAGACAGAAAGACGGAACTTGATGATATCTGATGCAAAATTGAAGCTCCCAAGGAGTTTACGAGAAAAATTTGCCCGTATAGTGAGTTGTCCAATTTCAAAGCAAAGGAGTTCAAAATTCATCTGCTCTACTTGGCACCTGTTCTTTTCCCATTTTTTTGGGGGAGGATCGATTGAGCGATGCTGATGACTTGAATGAGCTTGTCTTTGCTATTCGAATTTTATATGATAGGGTAGAAAAACTCAAATTACCCGACGAGCTGTTGAATGAGTTTTGCTTAAGTATGAGCGAAAAAACAGGCAAATTTGAATCTATAAATTTTCGTTTGCTCCGACACCTTGCGTGGCAAGCTAAAAGTTATGGCTCCCTCTTCACAACATCCGCATCAATGTTTGTGAGTGCAATTCATTGGCTTTTTTCTCCCCTGACGGGTACTGTAAATCATTGCGAACTGATGACTTCCAGGTTCCTTGAGACGAAGTTTTGTCTAGATTAAACCTAAAAGACTAAAATTTGGGCCAATTTTCGCCTGATGGCCAGAAAAAAGCTTTCAATGATAGCTTTGGTTTCGTAGAATAAAAAACTCAGAGGAATTTAGAAACAAATATAGTTCGCGTTTCTTCTGCCGAGCTTATAGTTCGCGTTTCTCCTCTTATTGTAGAGCAAGAGCTGCTGATAGATTCGTGTCTGTCGAAATGAATGAAACTTTTGTTGGCGAGGTTCAGTTTTCCTTCGAAGAAGACGGCATTCAAGGATTATTTCTGAGAAGTTTTGATATTAAAAAGCGTCTCAGATTGCTGAAATGTCGTCATCCAGTACCGTGTCTAATTTTTGGTTACGTTGTGAAAGAAAGCGATAAGATTATTCGATTTCCTGCTAAAGCAATTTCCAACAAA
Organism: Convolutriloba macropyga; assembly: GCF_964194025.1. Taxonomy (NCBI): domain Eukaryota; kingdom Metazoa; phylum Xenacoelomorpha; order Acoela; family Convolutidae; genus Convolutriloba; species Convolutriloba macropyga. The sequence continues at coordinate 54,230,622 of NC_134469.1, forward strand.
CTTTTTCCAATCTATTTAGAAGACGAGTTAAATCTTGTAACAACGTTGAGGCACTTCGAGCACGATTAGCGATAGTTAAACTAAAGTTGTTGCAAAACTTTGGTTTCTTTGATTGTTAAACAGATTAGAGTTTTCCATATGTTTGGTACTTTGCTAACTTTAACTGTTCTTCATTAGCATAAATAATTCAATTCGCTCTCATTTTTTTCTGTTTTTCTAAATTTAATCAACGGTCAAGTCTCACATTTGTGTACATTCTAGTGCAAAAAAAATTTGGTGTAGATTTCCTTGAAATAGGTTTCTCAGTTGAGGTTTATCGCTCATTTTGAAAATTTTATTTTAAGACGTCTTTTTTTTAATCGGGTCTTAGAGTTGTCGAAAGCTAACAAAAAGCAAACAAACGTAGGATTTTCACTTCTTGTGTAGGTCCTAGTGCAGAAACAATTTTTGGTTTAGCTTGTATAGAAAAAAAGTTCGTCTCTTAGTTGAGGTTTTTCGCTTATTTGAAAATTTTATTTTAAAACGTCTTTTTTTCAGTCGGGTCTTAGAGTTGTGCAAAAGCTAACGAAAAGCAACGTAGGAGTCCCACTTTTTGTGTGGGTCCTAGTGCAGAAATAATTTTTGGTTTAGCTTGTATAGAAAAAAAAGTTTGTCTCTTAGTTGAGGTTTTTCACTTATTTGAACATTTTATTTTGAAACGTCTTTTTTTCAATCGGGTCTTAGAGTTGTGCAAAAGCTAACGAAAAGCAACGTAGGAGTCCCACTTTTCGTTTGGGTCCTAGTGCAGAAACAATTTTTGGTTTAGCCTGCATAGGAAAAAAGTTTGTCTCTTAGTTGAGGTTTTTCGCTTATTTGAAATATTTATTTTAAAACGTCTTTTTTTCAATCGGGTCTTAGAGTTATGCAAAAGCTAACGAAAAGCAACGTAGGAGTCCCACTTTTTGTGTGGGTTCTAGTGCAGAAACGATTTTTGGTTTAGCCTGCATAGGAAAAAAAATTTGTCTCTTAGTTGAGGTTTGTCACTTATTTGAACATTTTATTTTAAAACGTCTTTTTTTCAATCCGGTCTTAGAGTTGTGCAAAAGCTAACGAAAAGCAACTTAGGAGTCCCATTTTTTGTGTGGGTCCTAGTTCAGAAACAATTTTTGGTTTAGCCTGCGTAGGAAAAAAGTTTGTCTCTTAGTTGAGGTTTTTCGCTTATGTGAAATATTTATTTTAAAACGTCTGTTTTCAATCGGGTCTTAGAGTTATGCAAAAGCTAACGGAAAGCAACGTAGGAGTCCCACTTTTTGTGTGGGTCCTAGTGCAGAAACAATATTTGGTTTAGCCTGCATAGGAAAAAAAGTTTGTCTCTTAGTTGAGGTTTTTCACTTATTTGAACATTTTATTTTAAAACGTCTCCTTTTTTTAATCGGGTCTGAGAGTTGTCGAAAGCTAACGAAAAGCAACGTAGGAGTCCCACCTTTTGTGTGGGTCCTAGTGCAGAAACAATTTTTGGTTTAGCTTGTATAGAAAAAATGTTTGTCTCTTGGTTGGGTTTTTCGCTTATTTGAAAATTTTATTTTAAAAGGTCTTTTTAAAAAAAACAGTTTTCACCCTTATTTAATATCTCCAGCTTTTACATTGATCAGTGCCCGATGATCTTTTCCCTTCAAAACTAAAATTTTGAATGCTGATTGTACATAATTGCAAAATGCATGAATTGATAGAGGGATGAATAATAGAGATTAAACAGTAGGTGCCCAGATTGAGGCCGTGGAATTGGGTTTGGAAAAAACTCCAATGGAAAAAACCCCAACAAACATTAGATCGAATATAAACATCCAAGGAAATACGGATCAACGGAATAAAAAGCCCATTTTGAAACTTAATTTAGCTCGTGATAATTTTTTCGTTTGTGATAGCTTGATATCGAGTCAAGCGGTCCTCTAAAACGTCTTTTTTTTCAATCGGGTCTTAGAGTTGTTGAGAGCTAACGAAAAGCAACGTAGGAGTCTCACAATTTGTGTGGGTCCTAGTGCAAAAACAATTTTTGGTTTAGCTTGTACAGAAAAAAAGTTCGTCTCTTAGTTGAGGTTTTTCGCTTATTTGAAATATTTATTTTAAAACGTCTGTTTTCAATCGGGTCTTAGAGTTATGCAAAAGCTAACGAAAAGCAACGTAGGAGTCCCACTTTTTGTGTGGGTCCTAGTGCAGTAACAATATTTGGTTTAGCCTGCATAGGAAAAAAAGTTTGTCTCTTAGTTGAGGTTTTTCACTTATTTGAACATTTTATTTTAAAACGTCTCCTTTTTTCAATCGGGTCTGAGAGTTGTCGAAAGCTAACGAAAAGCAACGTAGGAGTCCCACTTTTTGTGTGGGTCCTAGTGCAGAAACAATTTTTGGTTTAGCTTGTATAGAAAAAATGTTTGTCTCTTGGTTGGGTTTTTCGCTTATTTGAAAATTTTATTTTAAAAGGTCTTTTAAAAAAAACAGATTTCACCCTTATTTAATATCTCCAGCTTTTACATTGATCAGTGCCCGATGATCTTTTCCCTTCAAAACTAAAATTTTGAATGGTGATTGTACATAATTGCAAAATGCATGAATTGATAGAGGGATGAATTATAGAGATTAAACAGTAGGAGCCCAGATTGAGGCCGTGGAATTGGGTTTGGAAAAAACTCCAATGGAAAAAACCCCAACAAACATTAGATCGAATATAAACATCCAAGGAAATACGGATCAACGGAATAAAAAGCCCATTTTGAAACTTAATTTAGCTCGTGATAATTTCGTTTGTGATAGCTTGATATCGAGTCAAGCGGTCCACTAAAACGTCTTTTTTTTCAATCGGCTCTTAGAGTTGTTGAGAGCTAACGAAAACCAACGTAGGAGTCTCACTTTTTGTGTGGGTCCTAGTGCAAAAACAGTTTTTGGTTTAGCTTGTACAGAAAAAAAGTTCGTCTCTTAGTTGAGGTTTTTCGCTTATTTGAAAATTTTATTTTAAAACGTCTTTTTTCTCAATCGGATCTTAGAGTTATCGAAAGCTAACGAAAAGCAACGTAGGAATCCCACTTTTTCCTACTGCAAAAACATTTTTTGGTTTAGCTTGTACAGAAAAAAAGTTCGTCTCTTAGTTGAGGTTTTTCGCTTATTTGAAAATTTTATTTTAAAACGTATTTTTTCTCAATCGGATCTTAGAGTTATCAAAAGCTAACGAAAAGCAACGTAGGAATCCCACTTTTTGTGTGGATCCTAGTGCTAAAACATTTTTTGGTTTAGCTTGTACAGAAAAAAAGTTCGTCTCTTAGTTGAGGTTTTTCGTTAATTTGAAAATTTTATTTTAAAACGTCTTTTTTCTCAATCGGATCTTAGAGTTATCGAAAGCTAACGAAAATTAACGTAGGAATCCCACTTTTTGTGTGGGTCCTAGTGAAAAAACAATTTTTGGTTTAGCCTGTACAGAAAAAAGTTTGTTTCTTAGTTGGGATTTTCGCTTATTTAAAAATTTTATTTAAAAACGTCTTTTTTTCAATCGGGTCTTACAGTTGTGGAAAGCTAACGAAAAGCAAAGTAGGAGTCTCACTTTTTGTGTGGGTCCTAGTGCAAAAACACTTTTTGGTTTAGCTTGTACAGAAAAAAAGTTCGTCTCTTAGTTGAGGTTTTTCGTTAATTTGAAAATTTTATTTTAAAACGTCTTTTTTCTCAATCGGATCTTAGAGTTATCGAGAGCTAACGAAAATTGACGTAGGAATCCCACTTTTTGTGTGGGTCCTAGTGAAAAAACAATTTTTGGTTTAGCCTGTACAGAAAAAAAGTTTGTTTCTTAGTTGGGTTTTTCGCTTATTTAAAAATTTTATTTAAAAACGTCTTTTTTTCAATCGGGTCTTACAGTTGTGGAAAGCTAACGAAAAGCAAAGTAGGAGTCCTACTTTCTGAGTTGGTCCTAGCACAGAAACAATTTTTGGTTGAGCTTGTATAGTAAAAAAGTTCGTCTCTTAGTTGAGGTTTTTCGTTAATTTGAAAATTTTATTTTAAAACGTCTTTTTTCTCAATCGGATCTTAGAGTTATCGAAAGCTAACGAAAATTAACGTAGGAATCCCACTTTTTGTGTGGGTCCTAGTGAAAAAACAATTTTTGGTTTAGCCTGTACAGAAAAAAAGTTTGTTTCTTAGTTGGGTTTTTCGCTTATTTAAAAATTTTATTTTAAAACGTATTTTTTCTCAATCGGATCTTAGAGTTATCAAAAGCTAACGAAAAGCAACGTAGGAATCCCACTTTTTGTGTGGATCCTAGTGCAAAAACATTTTTTGGTTTAGCTTGTACAGAAAAAAAGTTCGTCTCTTAGTTGAGGTTTTTCGTTAATTTGAAAATTTTATTTTAAAACGTCTTTTTTCTCAATCGGATCTTAGAGTTATCGAAAGCTAACGAAAATTAACGTAGGAATCCCACTTTTTGTGTGGGTCCTAGTGAAAAAACAATTTTTGGTTTAGCCTGTACAGAAAAAAAGTTTGTTTCTTAGTTGGGTTTTTCGCTTATTTAAAAATTTTATTTAAAAACGTCTTTTTTTCAATCGGGTCTTACAGTTGTGGAAAGCTAACGAAAAGCAAAGTAGGAGTCTCACTTTTTGTGTGGGTCCTAGTGCAAAAACATTTTTTGGTTTAGCTTGTACAGAAAAAAAGTTCGTCTCTTAGTTGAGGTTTTTCGTTAATTTGAAAATTTTATTTTAAAACGTCTTTTTTCTCAATCGGATCTTAGAGTTATCGAAAGCTAACGAAAATTGACGTAGGAATCCCACTTTTTGTGTGGGTCCTAGTGAAAAAACAATTTTTGGTTTAGCCTGTACAGAAAAAAAGTTTGTTTCTTAGTTGGGTTTTTCGCTTATTTAAAAATTTTATTTAAAAACGTCTTTTTTTCAATCGGGTCTTACAGTTGTGGAAAGCTAACGAAAAGCAAAGTAGGAGTCCTACTTTCTGAGTTGGTCCTAGCACAGAAACAATTTTTGGTTGAGCTTGTATAGTAAAAAAGTTGGTCTCTTAGTTGGGTTTTTCGCTTATTTGAAAATTTTATTTAAAAACGTCTTTTTTTTCAATCGGATCTTAGAGTTATCGAAAGCTAACAAAAAGCAACGTAGGAGTTCCACTTTTTGTGTGGGTCCTACTGCAGAAGAAATTTTTGGTTTAGTCTGTATAGAAAAAAAAGTTGGTCTCTTAGTTGGGTTTGTCGCTTATTTGAAAATTTTATTTTAAAACGTCTTTTTTTTTCAATCGGATCTAAGAGTTATCGAAAGCTAACAAAAAGCAACGTAGGAGTCTCACTTTTTGTGTGGGTCCTAGTGCAAAAACTATTTTTGGTTTAGCTGGTATAGAAGAAAAGTTCGTCTCTTAGTTGCAATTTCCGCTTATTTGAAAATTTTATTTTAAAACGTCTTTTTTTCCAATCGGGTCTTGTCTTATCGGGTCTTGAGTTGTCGGAAGCTAACGAAAGGCAACGTAGGAGTTTCACTTTTTGTGTGGGTCCTAGTGCAGAAACTATTTTTGGTTTAGCTTGTATAGAAAAAAGTTCGCCTCTTGGTTGGGTTTTTGGCTTATTTGAAAATTTTATTTTAAAACGTCTTTTTTCAATCGGATCTTATAGTTATCGAAAACTAACGAAAATCAACGTAGCAGTCCCACTTTCTGTTTGCGTCCTAGTGCAGAAACAATTTTTGGTTTAGCCTGTACAGAAAAAAGTTTGTCTCTTAGTTGGGTTTTTCGCTTATTTAAAAATTTTATTTAAAAACGTCTTTTTTTCAATCGGGTCTTAGAGTTGTGGAAAGCTAACGAAAAGCAAAGCAGGAGTCCCACTTTCTGAGTGGCTCCAAGCACAGAAACATTTTTTGGTTTAGCTTGTATAATAAAAAAGTTGGTCTCTTAGTTGGGTTTTTCGCTTATTTGAAAATTTTATTTTAAAACGTCTTTTTTTTCAATTGGATCTTAGAGTTATCGAAAGCTAACTAAAAGCAACGTAGGAGTTCCACTTTTTGTGTGGGTCCTAGTGCAGAAGAAATTTTTGGTTTAATTTGTATAGAAAAAAAGTTGGTCTCTTAGTTGGGTTTATCGCTTATTTGCAAATTTTATTTTACAACGTCTTTTTTCAATCGGATCTTATAGTTATCGAAAACTAACGAAAAGCAACGTAGGAGTCCCACTTTCTGAGTGGCTCCAAGCACAGAAACATTTTTTGGTTTAGCTTGTATAATAAAAAAGTTGGTCTCTTAGTTGGGTTTTTCGATTATTTAAAAATTTTATTTATAAACGTCTTTTTTTCAATCGGGTCTTAGAGTTGTGGAAAGCTAACGAAAAGCAAAGCAGGAGTCCCACTTTCTGAGTGGCTCCAAGCACAGAAACATTTTTTGGTTTAGCTTGTATAATAAAAAAGTTGGTCTCTTAGTTGGGTTTTTCGCTTATTTGAAAATTTTATTTTAAAACGTCTTTTTTTCCAATCGGATCTTTGAGTTATCGAAAGCTAACAAAATGCAAGGTAGGAGTCCCACTTTTTGTGTGGATCCTAGTGCAGAAACAATTTTTGTTTTAGCTTGTATAGAAAAAAGTTCGCCTCTTGGTTGGGTTTTTCGCTTATTTGCAAATTTTATTTTACAACGTCTTTTTTCAATCGGATCTTATAGTTATCGAAAACTAACGAAAAGCAACGTAGGAGTCCCACTTTCTGTGTGCGTCCTGGTGCAGAAGAAATTTTTGGTTTAGTGTGTATAGAAAAAATTTGGTCTCTTAGTTGGGTTTGTCGCTTATTTGAAAATTTTATTTTAAAACGTCTTTTTTTTTCAATCGGATCTAAGAGTTATCGAAAGCTAACAAAAAGCAAAGTAGGAGTTCCACTTTTTGTGTGGGTCCTAGTGAAGAAGAAATTTTTGGTTTAGTTTGTATAGAAAAAAAGTTGGTCTCTTAGTTGGGTTTATCGCTTATTTGAAAATTTTATTTTAAAACGTCTTTTTTTCAATCGGATCTTAGGGTTATCGAAAGCTAACAAAAAGCAACCTAGGAGTCCCTTTTTTTGTGTGGGTCCTAGTGCAAAAACACTTTTTGGTTTAGCTGGTATAGAAAAAAGTTCGTCTTTTAGTTGCATTTTTCGCTTATTTGAAAATTTTATTTTAAAACGTCTTTTTTTCCAATCGGGTCTTAGAGTTGTCGGAAGCTAACGAAAGGCAACGTAGGAGTTTCACTTTTTGTGTGGATCCTTGTGCAGAAACAATTTTTGTTTTAGCTTGTACAGAAAAAAGTTCGCCTCTTCGTTGGGTTTTTCGCTTATTTGAAAATTTTATTTTACAACGTCTTTTTTCAATCGGATCTTATAGTTATCGAAAACTAACGAAAAGCAACGTTGGAGTTCCACTTTCTGTGTGCGTCCTGGTGCAGAAACAATTTTTGGATTAGCTTGTATAGAAAAAAAAGTTCGTCTCTTAGTTGGGTTTTTCGCTTATTTGAAATTTTGATTTTAAAACGTGTTTTTTTCCAATCGGGTCTTAGAGTTGTCGAAAGCTAACGAAAAGCAATGTAGGAGTCCCACTTTTTGGTGTATTTGGTTTTAAACGAAAAAAATTGTATGTTTTCTTTTCTGTCTTTTTTCGTATCTTCGGTTTAAACTTAAGATTTCCGTTGGTATGATCGGTTTCTGAGATTTGGAACGTATGGTTTAAAAAGGTCAAATAGTAACGCTTGTTAGGTATTAGAAAACTTATTGAAATGTTCATTTCTCACGAATTATACAGATCAACTCTCCTTTTGATTTTGCCGAGATTTGGAAGACAGAAGTAGAATTAAACGGCGTACCTTGAACAATGGACTCATCATAGTCAAGGGTTTAACATTTTACTATTTTAACTAAATTTTGATGTGAATTTTTTGAATTCGCAGCGCACTCCTCTTAGAGAACGGTCGTCATTAGTGTACCATTGAAGCTACGTACTGTTTTGTTAGTGTACTGGTAAACCTTGTACAGAAATGGTATAATAATCAATTTCATTGTGTTGCCTATCCGGCTATCATTGATTGATATACAACGATGTTTGTTGAGAATTCTTATTGTTCGTAGAGAATATTTGAGTAAACTATTATCAGTCTTTGATTTAAGTTCTCATTCTGTTTTTCAACAATAATTTTATGACCTGACAAATTCGGTGAAGTTCTATTCCGACCCTAGTCGAGACCTGGAATTATGAAAAGACCTATTAATTCCAGTTGGAAGGTGGGGTAAATATTGAATTAATTTACATGGTCAAGGACCCTAGTTAAAGTCTAGATTAATTCTTTTCATAGTTCCATCCAAATTATTTTCTTACAAACCTCCATCCAGTCAAATTCTTTTCATATAAAAACCTGTGTCCATCCAAATTCTTTTCATATACAAACCTGTGTCCATCCAAATTCTTTTCATATACAAACCTATGTCCATCCAAATTCTTTTCATATACAAACTTGTGTCCAACCAAATTCTTTTCATAAACCAAATTAAATAGTGCTTTCTCGAGGTTCATGGGTACTTCTAACCTGAGTTTTGTGTACCCTGTATGTATAAATATAGCACCAAATGCACCAGAAAAAAGTCTAAATAGTATGAAACATCAGGACAATAGATTTCGTGGATCAGATTAGGTCATACTGACCAACTCTAGTGTGTCCTTCAAAGAAACAAATGAAAAAATTACCTGTGAAGAAGCTGCTGAAAATTATAATACAAAGCCCAACATCAAGGAAGACATATAAAACAACATTTAACAACAACACGCACACACAAACACACACAATGAGAAAAATCGGGGAAAGCCCATAAGGCATCGGGAACGTTTTTGGCGACAAAACCTTGTTACCAATATTTTAGGAACAGACATTTTTTTCTATACAAGCTGAACCGAAAATTGTTTCTGCACTTGGACCCACACAAAAAGTGGGACTCCTACGTTGCTTTTCGTTAGATTTCGACAACTCTAAGATCCGATTGAAAAAAAAAGACGTTTTAATATAAAATTTTCAAATAAGCGAAAAACCCAACCAGAGGCGAACATTTTTTCTATAGAAGCTGAACCAAAAATTGTTTCTGCACTAGGACCCACACAAAAATTTTTTGTCGGCATATTTTAAATGTAAGGAACTGTCTGTATTTTTGGTTTCTCAGATTTGATATCTTTGTTTTTATACGGAGGAAAACGACGGTATGGTCCGTTTTTCACCACAGGAAATGTCGTCAAACTTCATATCTCATCATCATATCAAGACTCAGAAAGTGTAATTTAGTGAAATGCATCCCCATCAATGTTCAACAAAACCGTTAAATCTTCAACTTAAAAACTGGCATGAAAAACTGATACATTTAACTGGTTTTATAATTGAGCTAAAGATTAAAGTCAGTCAATTTTCACTTTCTCTCGAAAAAATTGTCTCCAAGAGATACACTCGAGACTCCTGTGATTAAAGGGATATTATAACTTGATTAAATTGAAAACAAAGAACTCAAACTTTTAATTGAACTGGCCAGCAAATTCATTCGGTTCAAACCGAGCAGACCTTGTACATAAACACAA
>NC_134469.1:54240381-54375381 GCF_964194025.1 Convolutriloba macropyga
AATTATTCTGATTTTCTAAATATAGCCTGTAAATTGCCAAAAAATGAACGCCGTTGACGCGTTTGATGGATATCGGGTTTGAAACAGGAAAAAGAAAGAGGAGATAGATTATGACCAAATTTTCTTTTTTCAGTATTAAAAAGTGGTCCAATTTGGCGTCCCATTTCAGTTAGATTCATAAAATTTATTTCATTCAACTTCTAAACTGAAAGATATTAAGCTTCAAAATAATGTCAGCTAGCAATCACTCTAATGAATTGCGATAACCTATTACACTATGACCAAATAACCAGGCGGTACCGGTTTATCCCGTTTCTTTTCATTTTGCTCTTTTGATTTGACTGGATTTCATACATTGCGTAATTCAAGGCGTGAAAATCGTGACTTGTGAAAAAGGAAAAACGTGATGAAAACGGTAAAGCGAATTGAAAAAAACATAGCAGGATAAGTCCTGACCTACAATTCAAAGATTTTTCCTTCAATAAACAAAAAACTAGGCCTAGAATGGACAATTAAGAGACTGGAAAAACCATTTAGAACGAAGCCGATCAAAAAGTTGAAAAACTGTAAAAATTAAAGTCAAAATGCCGCATATGAACAAAAACCACTAGCGATAATTCAAATTTTCGTTCAAACACCATTTTCTCACTCTACTGTAAAATATGAGCAATTAAATTTTTCACTCCACTTTTTCATTCCACTTCCTCTTTCGGTGTGACCAAAATCACAACTCCAATTTGACTTCAAAAATCGTGAAAATGTGTGAACAGATCTTTAAAAAGGACAGCTCCCCAATACAATTGAAATTCTTTGAATTGCAAAAAAGAGAGCGCCTAAATAATAGCCGTTGAGAGCCTGAGCTATACAGTGCCACAAAAAAATTAACCGCAATATCGAGTCTTAAGCGGCAGGAATTGGCAGTAAGTCATTCTTAATCAAAATTTAAATAACGTTTTTAAACGCTTCCGTTTTCGAAATTTTTTAATAGTTCAGCAATGAACTCAGATTCCTTTGATATTAGAGAAAATATCTTTACACGTCCGTGGTCGAAGTTTTGTACTGAAAAAATATTATTCGAGCTTTTCCTCCATCACATCTATACTTTGTAAGTTTCTCACATTCCTATTTCTCACAAAACCAAAAAACTGCAAAAGAAATCGGAGGGGCCAAAGTAAGATATCAACATGACTAACATGCCAAAATCTTAACATCAGCATACAATAACAATTCAGAAGTCTTAAAAACAAACCTTGGCAGGTATAAAGGCTGAAAAAGGCATAATAGCCCTTCATATGAAGGCAAGATTCACAAACTTCACAAACATTTCGAAAACCAACCCTATCTCTCTTAGCGAAAACGTCGGGTAAAACATGAAGACAATAAATGGCTCGGAATTACGCCGCAATAAAAATCCAATAAAAGTCAATTACTTTGACACTTAGCAATATCTACTGCAGAAGTCGCCGAAAGTAATAGATAATGACTGAGACAATTATTTCGATTAAAAAGTTATCAAACAAAAAGAGCTGTCATTAAGGAAATAAAAAGATAAGAGAGCAGCAAGTACAAATGGTAGCGAAACTCAACAAATTGCTCAGTCTTTTCTTTTTGAGATTAAGTGTAAAAGTCACAGAAATCATTAGCAATAATTTGAAGCTATTTGACAAAGTTAGAAGACATACTAATAATACTCAACAGAAGATATATTAAAAATCCAAGTCAAATTGACGCATGTAGAAGAAAATCCTTCTGAAAAAAAAACAAAGATTTGTTAAACACCAGTTTCCCACTCGAGTTTAAAGGCCTTTTGAAAACAATCCTGCTTCAAAAATGCTCGCATTTTGGCTCCTACTATTCCAGTGTGACGAAAATTGCCACTCTAAATTGGTTTCTAAATAGCTGCAAACACAGGAAGAATTGCAAAAGCCACTCGAAGCTTCAGAACTTCACAAGTAGCTCTGTAACAGCAGCCGAAACCATTATCTGTTGTCATAAAACATTTACTGTAAGCCTCACTAGATTCGATTTAAAAATTTGGTTAAAAAATTACACTTGTCAAAACGAGAAAAACTTGAGCATTGACATCATTGAAACCAGCTAACAAAAACAACTTCGAGATAAATCAGGAAGCATACAATAAAACTACACAGATTCAACCCCTTAAAATACTGTTGACAGACAAACGACAGTGAAATGTTGACACTGCAAAATATAATAGAGACATATCTGGCGAATTTACAAAAAGATATATAATCCGCAACAGTCACAAATTTCAATTGTTAGTCGGGAAAACTAGCACAGCCCTAACACGGCTGTTTTGTTAAAAGAACCAGTTTTTATGCCTGAGCAGATAAATTGTATGTCTGGGAACTGTGGCGGAGTAGAGTTGGCGAGATTTGTTGAAGGCCATGAAAAGCGCATTAGCAAGGCAAAGGGTGCCTTTGTTGCTAATGAAGAAAGGCGATTAGAAGAGAGGAAAACCGTTTGCATTTAAAGTACAATTTTTCATAAGTTTCCCGAAACCGCATTGTTTTAGTGTTCTCTGAAATATGTTTTTTGCAAAAAATGTTGAATATTAATTAGGCTGAGGAGCTGGAAGAAATACTTGAGCTCCATGCTCGTGGCTTTCAACGTGTTGACATGCACGCAAACTTACTGGAGCTGCATCCAATGAAATGTGTCATGCATTTGGGGGAGGATCTTATGAGCAAGCTAAAGGCAAATGCATACCCTTCTCAACTTGGCCGGGAGTTGCGCCGTCAACTGTTTGGCAATGATGGCTTAGTGAATGACATGATCGATGCTGAACACTCGACAAGAAAAGTTGACGCTGATCCAATGCTTGTCCGGAAACATTTTGGTTTGTTTTATATGTAGCATCCACGCCTTGTTCACAACTTATTCAATTGTAAATCAGAGGAGTAACATTTGAAGTAGCTTAAAATTTGATTGTAGTTATCTAAATGCACAATTACTGTCCTCGAAATGCTCTGGAACCACTTTTGAAACAATTTGCGGTGTCGTGCGTGTTTTGGATTAAGTTTCTGTCATCTTTTTTGTATTATTGCTACTAGAAGCTTTAAAACAGGCGTCCACCTTTTTCCGGCAATCAATAAAAGTTGTGCAGTTGTCTATCAGCCCTCTTTTCTGAAGTCGCAGGGCGAATCCTGAATTATGCGTGTTTTACTAAATTTGCTGGGTGGAATCGCAAGGCGAATGCAGACTAAGTTAAACTAAAGTAGTTGAAGAGAGATTGCAGAGACAACTTGAATTCAAAAGATTAATCGAGATTATGATTACTAATATAAAATTGTGTGAACAAACTATGAAATAATTTAGTAGACTAGCGGGAAATCATTTATATGTGAATAATAAAAGTCATCATAACCTTAGTTATAAAACGCATGATATAAATATAAAAATAGAGGGTAATTTATAATTTAGTAAACGTAAAGGCTTCCATATATATTTATGTATCCATAGGTATCACAAAGCCCAAGAAATTGATTTACGTGCCAGCAAAATACTAGCACAGTTCTGAAAGATAGCCACGGATAATCCAATTTAACAACTTGACTATAAGTAAAAGCAATTTTCAGTTAAATCATAGAATAACATTTGAGAGCTTTTCGCTCAAAACTGTCCGAGGACGCTCTTCATTGATTTCCTTGTTTCTTATTTCTCCTTCTTTTTCTGTTCTTTACACTGTCGGCTGTATTGACCACTTTGACCAATTCTCGCTCCTGCATTCAACCCTGCTTTATTAGCTTCGTTGACAGCTTCATTTCTGGCATTTGGATAACGGGCCCGAGGAAGTTTTCTCTGTACAGCACCAGTGAACCTATTGGAATGAATTGGCTTTTGTTCTTTTAACAGGTTAGATTTAACCACTCTTAAACTTGAGATACGAGCAAATTACTCGTAAAGACTAATAGCAAGTGCTTCGGATAAGAATTACTGAAAAATAAAGAGGTGAAGCTAAAAATATAAAGTGATTTCTAAAAAAGTAATTACCTAAAAAAGTTGAAACTTTTTTTCTGGGAGCCCTGACTCTTGTGCTTTGTCGCTGCGGCATTATCATTTCTCCTGATAGGCCAGCCCTGCCAAAAACCCACGTTTTCAGTGCAAGACCATACTTGAGGGGTTGATGACCAATGTAAATTGTATCTAGGTTTTGTCCTCCTTCTCCATACTGAATAGGTGGTTCCGTCTCAACATCATAGAGAAGCTCAACATCTTCAATTTTGCATTTCATCATCCATCTCTTCAATTTCCTCAACTTGCTCTTCCGTTGGATCAAACAACTTCATGGCTCTTGAGACCTGTAGTAAATGCTCTACATTATAAGATAAGTATTAAAAAACATACATAAACAATTAAATTTCGCTGAGCTTTCGCACGTTCCTATCTCTACTCTAATCAGTGTTTTCTTTTCCCGGTTAAAATGGGCTTCACTTTTGCAAATCCATCATTTAAAAAGATCTTACAACAACCTCTGCCATTTAAAAAATATAAGCAAAATGTCTTGCTTAAGAAACTTACGGGCCAGATTAATTTGATTTCAAAAAGTACTCACAACACCACTTAATTGAAGTTTCATCATTTTGTTGTTACTTTCTGACACAGAAGTTTCCAGAAATTTGCTCATTTCGTGAAGTTAATTATCAATGTTGAGGCATCTCTTGGCGATGTCTTTATGCACCTGGCAACACTACAGAAAAAACATGCTAGCAAAAAAGCCAAGCAAACGCGACGTTTGAAACGCGATATTAACCATTAACACAATCAGAGAGCGATGAAGTTGCGAAACACATCTTGAACAGTCTCTGGAGCATTGAAGTGATCTATTACACTCAACTGTCACTATCACCAACAAAAGGAACGAGCTTGGGTATTACAAGGAAATCTTCTTTTATCTTTTACCGAAAGGTAGTCAACAGATACGAGCAAACTACTCGGAATCAAAACAATCTAACATTTGGAACAAAAAACTCTCAAAACATTAACTAAAAAAATGCTAAGAATTGTTAAAAGTATTACCTCAACGTTGACATTGTCATCAGTGGCAATTGACTCTTCACAGTGTTCGTTGCTATTGGATGGTCCTGCTTCACAATTATCAGATGGTCCTGCTTCACAATTATCTAGTGGTCCTGCTTCACTGATTTTACTTTGCATTTTTTGAAGTTGGTTGAACACTTGTTCCGAAAACCTTTTTTTGTCTCCTCGTATTCTTTTTCAAGAGAACCAAAACCTTGTTTTATGACATCATTGATTTTAGTAGGCCCTCAGGGATCAATTCAACGACATCATTTTCCGCCGTACACAAGCGATCAATAAAACAGACATTGCCCCAGATGCTGTCATCAACTCGTATAACTCTTAGATCGTCTTTCGCAAGTGATAGTACCAACCAACTATTCCTTTGGTCCATTTTGTGTACACAGCTTAATAAACAACAAAATCTAAAAACCTCGCAATAATTTAAGAAACCGCTTGTAAACTTTAATCGAGCGGGAAGCTTAATTGGTCGTTAACGAGACGGGTTTTCTATTTTTGCTATTAATTCCCAATTTAAAAAACTAAATAATCAAAACTTATCAGATGTATCGGGAGACTTAAATCTGGGAAAGCGTAAGAAATTGCATAAACAAAATCAAAATGGCACCTATCTCAGACATCAGCTATCGCAATTTAGATGTGTCACAACTGCCGACAAAGTACCATCAGAAAGACTACCGCTTCTTGAAAACTATGTTTAGATGCGTCGAGGACTTAAATCTGAGAAGGCAAATAAATTTAAGCATTTAAAATTAAAATAACAACTATCTCAGAGGGTAACAGTTGCGGTTCAGAATGTCCGAGTTATGTCAAACATGCCGGCAAAGTACCAGCAGAAAGACTAGAGCTTGAAAACTATGTTTAATGTGTCGGGGGACTTAAATCTGGGAAGGCAAATAAATTTAAGCAACCTCAACTAATATAGCAACTATCTCAGAGAAAAAAATTGCGGTTCAGATCGTCCGAGTTATGTCAAACATGCCGGCAAAGTACCAGCAGAAAGACTAGCGCTTGAAAACTATATTTAGATGCGTCGGGGGACTTAAATCTGGGAAGGCAAATAAGTTTAAGCAACCAAAACAAATAGCAACTATCGCAGAGAGTGACAATTGCGGTTCAGATCGTCCGAGTTATCTCAAACATGCCGGCAACGTACCAGCAGAAAGACTAGAGCTTGAAAAATAGTGTTCAGGTTTCTAATCGAAATCTCAAATCTCTCCCGCTGTTGTAACTGCACCCTTCAAATAGGCCTTCCTCTCCCGTCCAGCTTGATTGGCACTGTCTCGCGCTTTGCGATAAGCCAACCGGGCGGTTATCGGGTACTTCTGAAGGACGAAATCTAAAACAAAAGACTTGTGGGCGAAGTGCTATCGAACTAGAGGTAGAGTCCTTAAGGTTTGATGTTTACATGCTTCAGAAAAGAGGGCTGATAGACAACTGCACAACTTTTATTGATTGCCGGAAAAAGGTGGACAAAAAAAGATGTCAGAAACTTCATCCAAAACACGCACGACACCGAGAATTGTTTCAAAAATTGTTCGAGAGCATTTCAAAGACAGTAATTGTGCGTTTAGAAAACTACAATCAAATTTTTAGCTTCTTCAAATGTTACTCCTTCGATTTACAATTAAATAAGTTGTGAACAAGGCGTGGATGCTACATATAAAACAAACCAAAATGTTTCCGGACAAGCATTGGATCAGCGTCAACTTTTCTTGTCAACTGCTCAGCATCGATCATGTCAATCACTAAGCCATCATTGCCAAACAGTTGACGGCGCAACTCCCGGCCAAGTTGAGAAGGGTATGCATTTGCCTTTAGCTTGCTCATAAGATCCTCCCCCAAATGCATGACACTTTTCATTGGATGCTGCTCCAGTAAGTTTGCGTGCATGTCCACACTTTGAAAGCCACTAGCATGGAGCTCAAGTATTTCTTCCAGCTCCTCAGCCTAATTAATATTCAACATTTTTTGCAATCAACATATTTCAGAGAACACAAAAACAAAGCGGTTTCGGGAAACTTATGAAAAATTGTACTTTAATTGCAAACGGCTTTTTTGAATTTTACTTATATCTTCATCTACGACCTATAATTACATGCTCATCGTAATCCTGACAGATTTTCTTCTCTTCTTATCGCCTTTCTTCATTAGCGACACAAAGGCACCATTTGCCTTGCTAATGCGCTTTTCATGGCCTTCAAGTAATCTTGCAAACTCTACTCCGCCACAGTTCTCAGACATACAATTTATCTGCTCCGGCATAAAATTTGATTCTTTTAACAAAACAGGCGTGTTAGGGCTGTCCTCGTTTTCCCGACTAACATTTGAAATTTGTGACTTTTGCGGATCAGTTTCCGCCGAACGAAGGTTTGATTGTGGATTTTATGAGCCGTCTTCTCCAATTGGACTTCGAACGTCTTCATCAAGCTCCTCGTCAACTGTCTGTGTTGACAGACCATGCCGTTTATTGTACCGATCTTGCATTTGCTTTTTCAGCTTGGCAATTAGCTTTGAAGGCCTCTTTCGAATGAAGACCGCATCAGTGGGTACAGAACCAACAAAAGTTCGGATTGGTTCCTTCTCCCTCAGGCTCAATTTATCATCCAGGTGAAGACCCATCGGCCAAGACTTGGATTCGGCTTTACAAACAAAAGTTTTATCGCCGTTGTAAGAAAACAAGAACGAAATGTCCATTTTATGTTTTCTCAACTGCCTTTGGGTATTTTCATCGGACCCAGAGAAAAACTGAGGCGCCTTGATGGTTCGCTGACTTCGTGGCATTTTCAGTTAACAAATCTGAATTTTACTTCGGAAAAATTTTGTTGAGTCTAATAAACGTAGCGCAGAGCATTTCCGAGTTTTCATTTACATAAAAGAAAATTAACCGATAAAAGAGATAAAAGAACTAATTAGGGAGCCGAAAAAGTACCAGCTAAATTCATTTCAGTCAGAGGCAATAACTATTTCGAATATTCCTACCATACTTTTGTGAGCGGTCAGCGCGAAGAAGAAGAAAACGCTTTTTTAGCTACAACGACTACAAGAAGTTGTGCTCGTTAAATGCTTGGAAGGAAAAACAATTTGATTCAGTAATTCCAAAATTGAGAAACTGTTCAAAACATTTCAAGTACATAAATTCGTAACACAGATTAAGAAGTCTCAGGCAACTTTTTCATAACTCTAAAGACCCCAAAATTAATACCAGTAAATACAGTAGAACTGCCTTGCTCATACATCAATAATTACTAAGAATATATCATAGACAACAAAGAACTATTTCTAATCAAATTTTTTATTGTTTGCTCGCTACATAGGAGCATTTAAAATGAAAGCCTGCAAAGTACAGGCCGACAAATTACCGGCAAAAATCAATTGCTTTATAAGCATTGAATCTCTAAATTAGGAAATTGCAAGATTACAAATTACAAGGGTACATTTCAAATGCTAAGACTACAAATCACAGCAAATTTTATTGCACCACAAGTCAGACCTTGATGGATGGCAGAATGTATGAAACAAAAATTTTTAAACACAAAACTCCAATAAAAGATCAACAATCAACAAACTAAATTGACACGTTCGCTGAACTCTACTTAGTTATAATCTGTTTAATGGCAAAAAGCTATATCTTCAGCAACAACAACCTCAAAACCCATTTGGCAAATTTAAGTCTGTTGACTGATCCGAAGAGTGAACAGATATTGTACTTGAAAAACTGGTGTCTTCTATCAAGTCTACTGTTTCCGTTAGTTTCCTCAAGTTCTCTAACTCTAACTTTCAGTGCTGCTACTTCATTCTCCAGTTGGAAAACTCTAACTCTCAGTCGAGAAGTCTCTGTCGACTCAGTTTGAGTTTGAGGAAGAGGTGTTTTGTTTACAGGGAGACTGTATTCTAAACTATTGTTTCGAAAAGCGATGGTAGACTGTCGCATAATTTTGTCCTGAGAGGTTATTTAGAACAAGCTTCTTTCAGATCCAAAAACCTAAAACGGTTATCAGTTTTCGGCGATTTACTGAGCATCAATTTTCAATTCATTAAATTCATGCTTACTCAGCAATTGGGAGGCAATGACAACATAAAATGAGTACAGCTAAGTAGAGCAAAAATTTTCACAACTGGGGAACCTGAGAGCTCACTCATCAAAAAATTACTTATTCATTATGCTAACTATTGCAAAAAAGGTGAGGCAGTAGGAGTTAATTCTGGACCCTGTACAATTATACTTCAAAGAAACATAGCTGGCAGACTGCCGGAATAGCTGCGAAAGAGTAGACTTACATGCCGTATAATAGAGATAGAAACAGATACAGATCTAGATTGAAAAAAAATGACGCCGTTCAAAAAGTTAAGTGAAAACCATTCAGCCATAAATTTAAGAACCATGTTAGAATTCCTTCCATAGAAACCTTTTTTTAAGGACCAATAGTACACATGAGTTCCTATGACCTTTAACTAATTCAAATTAAACTTTTTGAAAGTGCAGTCTTTTTATTGAATGAGGTAAGTCACGAATGATCAAAATCTTATCACGCAAATGAACTTATACTATTTGCTAGAGAGAATGAAAATTGACGTCACGCGCGCAAATACTTTTTTGAGTGGAAGTCATTCAGAAAATGTGACTTTCAGCTTTGCTGTGTGAACAAATCTAAAACGAAAAAGCGTCAGGCGACCAAAAAAAACCAAGAGCACCGCAGTATAACTCCGCACAGCTTACAGCTTCGCAGCTATAAGAAGAATTCAGCAAGCGGAGATAAGACAATGGTTGTTCTTACAACAATGTACTAAGTATAAATCAAAGACAATGCAAAATTATCGCTAATCAAATTTTTTAATGTTTGCTTGCTATGTAAAAGCATTTAAAATGAAAGCCTGCAAAGTACAGGCAGATATGACAGAACTTTTGGAGAAGGGCAAACGAGCTAATAATCAAATTATGATGCCGACAAAGTACCGGCAAAAATTAACTTAGAAGCATTGAATTTCAAAGTTAGCAAATTGCAAGAGTACAAATCACAAATCTACTTTGCAAATAACAAAAAACAAACAGTATGGATTATATCAGATTGTTCTCTCGAATACGCTTCTTTAGCGCTGTAGCCATAGTTGTTTTGCCTTTGTGGCTTAGATGTATTCCATCATCATTGAAGCACTTGGGCCTGCATACCCTTGGTGCAATTTGAAATACCGAATGTTTCTTTGGCCTGCGATTAGTGAATTGTAGTTTTGGATTCTGTCATGTGTAACGTGTAGCCTTTTCAAAACTGCACCCTATTACATTCGGGTTTCTCGGCAGTGCTCGTAGGGCAGTAACAAAGTTGATCAGTTGGGCTGGAACAGCACGTGGGGCTTCACCAGGATTTCCAAAGTGGGACAGGTTATTGCCTCCTGCACAGAAAAAAATGTTCCTGTACGACCGCAACATTGGCAGTTGTTCAGGGAAATCAGCAATTACATTCGCCTGGCAACGAATAGACGACACAATTATTTATAAATATGCCGTTGAGAATTGAGACGCCGACTACCGCCGTGTTGATCTCTAGCTGGTTCGCAAAATTACTGTGCAAGACTTCAATTGTTCCCCGATCAGTTTCACGCTTTATTCTACCTTGTTGTTGCACCTGTGAAAACCTAGGCTTCAGCGGTCTTCTATCTGGTGCTGTGGAGTTATTTACATATGTCGCTCCGATGCGCAAATCAATTTGCAATCTTGAATAAGCGTTAAAAAAGAACATAGACATCACTGCTTCGTATATAATTTACCCTCTATATTTACTCTCTGAACCAGGAACCAACCAATAGTATAGATATTATAGTACGCCCTTATTGTGTACTGTCATTTAGCCTATCAAATTTGCCTTGACGAGAGCTTTTCAACGATATAAGTATTTTATGGGTTGCTACGGGCCTTCATCGGGGCGATACCGAATCCGGTATCGACCCTATGATGGACCGTAGGAACCCATACTACCCATAGCAACCCATACAACCCAAAACAACCCATACAACATTCTATATTGTACTGATATCTCTTTCTCTGTGGTACTTCAAAGAAACATAGCCGGCAGACTGCCGGAATAGCTGCGAAAGAGTAGACTTACATGCCGTATAATAGAGATAGAAACAGATACAGATCTAGATTGAAAAAAAATGACGCCGTTCAAAAAGTTAAGTAAAAACCATTCAGCCATAAATTTAAGAAGCATGTTAGAATTCCTTCCATAGAAACCTTTTTTTAAGGACCAATAGTACACATGAGTTCCTATGACCTTTAACTAATTCAAATTAAACTTTTTTTGAAAGTGCAGTCTTTTTATTGAATGATGTAAGTCACGAATGATCAAAATCTTATCACGCAAATGAACTTATACTATTTGCTAGAGAGAATGAAAATTGACGTCACGCGCGCAAATACTTTTTTGAGTGGAAGTCATTCAGAAAATGTGACTTTCAGCTTTGCTGTGTGAACAAATCTAAAACGAAAAAGCGTCAGGCGACCAAACAAAAAAAACCAAGAGCACCGCAGTATAGCTCCGCACAGCTTACAGCTTCGCAGCTATAAGAAGAATTCAGCAAGCGGAGATAAGACAATGGTTGTTCATACAACAAAGTACTAAGTATAAATCAAAGACAATGCAAAATTATCGCTAATCAAATTTTTTAATGTTTGCTTGCTATGTAAAAGCATTTAAAATGAAAGCCTGCAAAGTACAGGCAGATATGACAGAACTTTTGGAGAAGGGCAAACGAGCTGATGATCAAATTAGGATGCCGACAAAGTACCGGCAAAAATTAACTTAGAAGCATTGAATTTCAAAGTTAGCAAATTGCAAGAAAACAAATCACAAATCTACTTTGCAAATAACAAAAAACAAACAGTATGGATTATATCAGATTGATCTCTCAAATACGCTTCTTTAGCGCTGTAGCCATAGTTGTTTTGCCTTTGTGGCTTAGATGTATTCCATCATCATTGAAGCACTTGAGCCTGCATACTCTTGGTGCAATTTGAAATACCGAATGTTTCTTTGGCCCGCGATTAGTGAATTGTAGTTTTGGATTCTGTCATGTGTAACGTGTAGCCTTTTCAAAACTGCACCCTATTACATTCGGGTTTCTCGGCAGTGCTCGTAGGGCAGTAACAAAGTTGATCAGTTGGGCTGGAACAGCACGTGGGGCTTCACCAGGATTTCCAAAGTGTGACAGGTTATTGCCTCCTGCACAGAAAAAAAATGTTCCTGTACGACCGCAACATTGGCAGTAGTTCAGGGAAATCAGCAATTACATTCGCCTGGCAACGAATAGACGACAGAATTATTTATACATATGCCGTTGAGAATTGAGACGCCGACTACCGCCGTGTTGATCTCTAGCTGGTTCGCAAAATTACTGTGCAAGACTTCAATAGTTCCCCGATCAGTTTCACGCTTTATTCTACCTTGTTGTTGCACCTGTGAAAACCTAGGCTTCAGCGGTCTTCTATCTGGTGCTGTGGAGTTATTTACATATGTCGCTCCGATGCGCAAATCAATTTGCAATCTTGAATAAGCGTTAAAAAAGAACATAGACATCACTGCTTCGTATATAATTTACCCTCTATATTTACTCTCTGAACCAGGAACCAACCAATAGTATAGATATTATAGTACGCCCTTATTGTGTACTGTCATTTAGCCTATCAAATTTGCCTTGACGAGAGCTTTCCAACGATATAAGTATTGTATGGGTTGCTACGGGCCTTCATCGGGCGATACAGAATCCGGTATCGACCAGATGATGGACCGTAGCAACCCATACTACCCATAGCAACCCATACAACCCAAAACAACCCATACAACATTCTATATTGTACTGATATCTCTATCTCTGTGGCACTCTAGCCTCTCGACTAACTTTCCGACACTCCCTCCTTCTTTTGAAACTTTCGATACGGTAGCACGTTCATCTTTATACATGCTTACTTCGCGGACAGACGGACTTACGCATCACAGCGTCCTTGCTGTCACTTGACCTGACAGCACACGAATGAGCATGTCACGTGACCGGATGGAGGCGGTAAACGAAAGTTTCACTCTGTCATCTGGGTAAGCTGCAATAAAGATGAAGTAAATAAAAGAAATAGTAAAAAATATATATTCGAGAAGCTCTCTAGGTGGGGAGTATAGTGCGATCATTAGTTTTAAGTTCGAACGATAAAACTTTAAAAAAATAGTTGCAGGTTGGGGGGGGGGGAGGAGGGCAGGTGGTTATATGGTACCAAGGTATGCGTCCGAAAAAGGCTTAAATCTCAAAAACTACAGAACCAAATGTAAAAAATGAATATGTTTTGGAATTAGCATGAACTGGGGCGTCGATCCAAGGTAAAAAACGTGAAAAAAATGAATAAATCAAAACTCGATTTTTGCCATTCTGGTTCAATTTGGTTCCTTTTGATTCTTATATATTCGTAAAGAGTATTAAATGAGCAAGAAAATGATATAACATACTTGTAAAGTCTATTTGTGACAAAAGAGTTATTAAACTAAACAACTTCAAAAATTTGAAAATTTCGCAAAAATCGACCCTGATTTCGGCCTCTATATTGCTCTCGCTTTCTCTTATTTGGCATAACTGTTAACAACAAATGATATGGTCGGTGGAATCGTAAATTCTAGTTCATTATGATACTAAAAACTTGTATGTTTTTTGCTTTTAATTGGGAGAATTTATTCGAAGTTCGACAATAATAGCTAATTTTTGCTCCTAAATCAACAGTTTTTTGGATATTATGGTTAGAAATAAAACAAATCGGAGAAACGTCTGTATATTTTCAAAAAGTACAATATCACAGCAACAAAATGGGCTATTATAGATTTTCTAACTCCTCTTTGTCAAAAAGTTTTTATGAAACGTTTTTCAAGACATTTGACATTTTGTTCATTTACTCCGAGAGATCTTTGAAATTTTGTATAAAAATCAAAAGATTGCTAACTACTACTACACAAACTCAAAAGCTACTCTATCAGGGCAATAAAATATGCTCATCTAGAGTTTTTAACTCGACGGCTTCAAAAAGTTATTAACAAACGTTTTTCAAGAAGTTTGGCATTTTCTTCATTTACGGCGAGAGATTTTTGAAATTTTGTATAAAAATCAAAATTTTGGTAACTACTACTACACATACTCAAAAATTACTTTAACACGGCAAGAAAATGGGCTTATGTAGAGCTTTTAACTCGTCGACTTCATCAAAAATGTTATTAAAAAACGTTTTTCAAGAAGTTTGACATTTTCTTCGTTTACCCCGAGGGATTTTTGAAATTTTGTATTCAAATCAAATTATTGCTCACTACTACTACGCATATTCAAAAGCTATTTTTTCGGGGCATTAGAATGGGCCAATGTACTGTTTTTAACTTGTCTTCTTCAAAAAGTTATTAACAAAACGTTTTTCAAGAAATTTGACATTTTCTTCACCTAATTCGAGAGTTCGTTGAAATTTTCTAAACAAATCAAGATATTGTTAACTAATACCACGCAAATTCAAAAATTAAATTATCACAGCAATAAATTGGGCTGATGTAGAGTTTTTAACTCGTCTTCTTCAAAAACTTACTAACAAACGCTTTTCAAAAAGTTTGACATTTTCTTCACCTAATTCGACAGTTCTTTGAAATTTCGCAAACAAACCAAAAATTTTGCTAACAAACCAAATTATTTCTACACAAATGCAAAAATAACATTATTTCGGCAACAGAATGGGCTAACATAAATTTTCCAACACGTCTTTTTCAAAAAAAAACTTCAAAGGTTTTTCAAAATCAAAGGTTTTTCATGATGTTCATTTTCTTCACCTAATTTGAAATTTCTTTGAAAATTTTATATACAAATCAACATATTGGTTTTTGTTTCTACACGCATTGTAACAAAAGAAAATCAAAGCCGAAAAATGGACGAGCACACTTTTTCCGACTCTATCTATTCGAAAGGTTTAAAAAAATTTTCTTTGAAGTTGGAGAATTAAACAAAATTTTTTGTATTTTGACAGGGCAAAGCGTATTTAATCGAAATTGGTAGACAAATTTTACATTTCTGTGCAATCCGTACGTTTTGTTTTCATGTGGTAATGCCAATGTTTAGCTTCAAAGGATTTTGCACAATATACAGTAAGTTTGTGACAATCAGGATCATTTTCGCCAAAAAATATAAATTTTGTAAATTGCTGTAATAGCAAAAAAAACTAGTCGTTAAGCTCGCTGAACTCCGCTGTGTTGCGCTGCGCTACAATTCCTTAAGTGGCATCAGCCCTCAGTGATTTGCATAGGTTACTTCAATATTTTTGACAATTCGGTAGCTAAATTTGCCTTCACTGGACATGTCTGACATATTCTGTAATTTTTGTTTGCGTTGCGATCAGCTTCCAAGCGGCATACCCTTGTTAAATGCATATAGAAAGCATCCCTGAGTATGAGTTTGATTTGATAACATCTTTTTTTACCCGGCCAAGAACCACTGTTTTTGACCATTTTCGCTATTTTTTGACCTAAGGAGACGAAAACCTAAATTTTTCTGGAGGAGCTAGACCAACAAATTCAGTATTTTATACTTTCTTTAAATAGTGGATTGCGTATTTTGAAGTTGATTTAACTGCAACAACTACTTAAACCAACAAAACTAGTTTTTAACAAAAAACGTTATTCGACTGTTCGCTCAATTGGAACTAAAAAGAGATGCAGATTTGATTTTTTTCTATTAGAGCTAGACCAGCAATGTTTTGTATTTTAGGCTCCACGCACATAAACATAATGTGGCAATGAGTTTTTTATGTGCCCAACAACTCCACGAACTGATCAAAATAGAATACATTTTGGAAATTTTCTCGCTAATTTGAAGCCAATTCAGAGAAATTCTGATTTTTTTATAGAGAAGCTGAACAAAAAGGTACTTTGTGTGCTGTGAATTCCATAACTGAGGCATGTCTGACACTGGTTTGGTTTCATTCCAAAAAACTTTTTGACCCGAAGAAATCAAATGCTTTTTAAAATGAACATTATTCAATTTTTCGATTATTTGAAACGAAGCTGGAACAAATTGTTTTAGTGTTTAATACTATAAATAGAAAGGGAAAAATACACAATATTAGAAATATTCACCCTGAACATCAAAAATACTAATAGCATCCTTTAACTTACAAGATAAAGTCAACACTGAAATTTAAAAATTACCTACGGAAGAACTAAGTAAAAAAGTACAAAAGCAAATGCCCTCAGATATGGCCAAATCTGAAACATTTTTGTTTTTTATCTTCTATCCATAAGCTGATTATCTATCCATTGAGTAGATCCTCTATTGACAGCATGTTCGACATACTGCAACCTCGTAATATTGAAAAAGATATAATACTATAATTAGGATCATATCTTTTTCTTATTATCACGAGGTTGCTGATTGTTAAGGACTATTCTTGCAAGTTTTTTATACTACTTTTCCAATGACGAAATTGTTTTAGAATAGCAATAAATTTAGCGGTGAATTTTTGTAAGAACTGCATTTTTTAGCGGCGGAAACAACTTCTTCACCGTATAAGGGGTGAAAAAAAACTTTTCACCGCTTAAAAATTTTTTCTCGCCTCATTCATCGCATATAGCGCGAATCTTACACTTTTTATTCAAATTTCTTTGCGATTTTTAGCGGTGAAACCTTGACCCGAGTGGACCAATTTTTTTGATTGAACAAATGACATTTGTCGTAGCATCTCCTCACTTTTTTAAGTTCAATACTCCATCGACAATTGTTTTTCATCGACAACTAATTTCTCTATGTTTCCACAAAAAATATGAGCTAGCAAATTCCAAAACAACTGATATTGATCCAGCCAAATTCCAGATCACCTTTATTGTCCAGCCAAATTCCAGAACACCTTCATTGTCCAGCCAAATTCCAGGACGTGTGTTTTAGTTCCAGCCAAATTCTAGGACGGTTGTTTTAGTTCCAGCCAAATTCTAGGACGGCTGTTTTATTTCCAGCCAAATTCCAGGACATCACATTGGGTACAGACAAATTCTTTTCATACGCAATATCTGTCGAGGACAGTCTTTTCATACCCAATATTTGTCGAGGACGGTCTTTTAATAATTCCAGGTCTCGACTGGGGGCGTCAATTTTGGAGTTTGCGATTCGTGGTTTTAAACTGCTCTCCAACGAAGTTTGAAGCAGTTATTGTAAACGTGTGTGTCTTTTCTTGTGTAAATTTTCTGCTTGACCTTTTAATTCTAGAACATTTTTTGATTTCAATTCTTGAGGGACTGTTTCACACATGGCCTCTTTTGCGTGACCCAAATCGCCCATATTCAGAAGTTAAGTCTGTTGCTACAACAGAACCGATTGTAAGATATACTACCACAATTTACTGCTCGCAGAGTGCTTGATAGTGCTTCAATCTATTAAGATGGAGGTCGGGGTTTCGAACCCGTACTTGGTCTGATTTTTTTGCACCCATTAAAAATATCTATACAGCAGCCTTCTCTGAGTTAGTTTGCCCCGCCTGTAGTTCGAGAGCAGTTTGTCCGCCAATAGTCGGCTCATGTTTTTTTGAAATACAATTACAAACTTTATCTATCATCTCTTCGGTGCCTTATCTATTTTCTATGAAAATCAAATTTGTCACTGGTGGCTATTTTCTACCAATCTATCGGTTATGTCTGTTTATCTACTTTCTTTCGGAACTTGTGAATTTTAATACATAACAATACCTTATATCAGAAGAGACTCCGGTAAAAGAAACTGTTGGCATCCAACATGAAGCGTGTGAATGACCGTCCTGTTGTACCTCCAGAGTGGCTTGGTATACTGTATGTGTGTCCGGTATGTCCGTATAAAACATCTGGTTTTGCTTTTTAAATTTCGACAATATTATTGGGCTAAATTATATTTACAGCGGAAGAAGCCCGACGAACAATGAATAAGATTGAGGACACTGTCTCAGATCTACAAATCGGTGAAGTTGTCCAATGTCTGACCCCTGCAAGGAAATCAAAGGTAAGTTTGTTGACGCAATACAGAAAGTTTTACGATATGGGGATGCCTAATCATTTAAATCCACCTTTCCCTGAAAAATACTGGTCGTTTATTTTAACTACTTTGAAAGTCTAAGTGGGCATCAATTGAAATAACGGTAATCGAGAAAAATTATGAGAACATAACATGGTTTCGCCGAAATCATGACTTTAATATTTCTGATTCACTATTGATCAAATTAACTTCCATGCGATTTTTTTGGCTGGACGACCATTATTTGAAATGCTATAGAATAATACTTTCATAAATTTTTGTCTACCTCTAGATTTCGAGGACCACACTATGCTGGTAGAATGGCCTTTTGTTTCTGTATTTCTCTATTGTTTTATTGTTCCGACCCCTCTTGAGGGGGGAGGAACTATATACTCAAATGGGTTTTTTGTTCAGACATTTTTTGCCGATCGATATATTCATCGTAGAGAGTTGAGTTGGTAACCTTAGAAAGCTCGTCTAGCGTAGAATATGGAATTAAAAAGATTTTGTTTTCGTTTTTACGTGGAGTTGTCGAGGTTTAAACTTCTGAGAAAAGTAGAGTGAATTCCGTTGTTTTTATTCACATTTTCCGGAATTTTTGCTTAAATTTTGGTCTATTGTGCTAACATTTTTACGAATAATGTTGATTTTATTTTTTAAAGACAAAAAGGTATTGTTGATTATTTTGATTTAATTTTTTTGTCAAAAATTTCGGCTAAATATTTCAAACTTCAGCCTTTTTCATCAAAATTAGCACGAAATAAGCTTCTTTAGTCCGCTTTGATTAAATTTGCCGGAATTACAACCCAAAACAACACTAATACAATTTTATAGACTCAAAAGGGGGCTATTCCTACTGCAACTTCTGTTGAGAGTGCTCTGTAATTAAATGCCGTTTTTTGATAAATTTACTCGTTGATTATCAAAAACGCAGAATTTATTTTTGAGTTTATAACTAACAAATTATCTATATCTATGACATTCGAAAAATTAATTGTTCCTTATGGACGATGAGCATTAGCACGGCTAGTTCAAAAAGAATTCGGATTGTAATCAGTCGGTCTTTTTTTAAAAATTGATCTTTTTGTATTAATTAAATAACAGAACATATCAAATCAATGCTCCGGAGTGATTTGTCCAATTGGTTTCCTAAGCAGCTCCAAGTTTTGACATTTAAAAGTAATTGATTTTTAAATAGATAATGGCTTAATGAACTTTTTCTCTATTTTTTTATTTGGTCAACTTGTAGCTTAAAATCAGCAGCGAAAGAATGCTTCTTCTTTTTTCTGATTTAAAATTTAATATCTATTGCTGTTTCAAGCCTTAAGTTATTGTTTTCTGGCTTTGATTTTACTATACTTCAGATTTTCTTTCTTTTTATGTATTTACCACTTTTTCACGTTTTCTAGTTTTTTCACATTATCTCATTATTGACAGTTCTCATATCACATTATTGGCCTTCCAAATAAGGCAACTTGAACATATTAAAATCCTGAAGGATATAGATTATCGTTTTCAGGGCTGCGACACTTCAAGAATATAATTGATTTTTTAATTTTTGTCGTAACTGTCGTTTCTACTTCGTCGTTTTAGTCGTACGAAATTCCCTGTATAATGACAGGTTTCATTGGCTTGTCATGTAAGAATAGATGAGCCGATATGGTGATTTTAGTAGATAACTGATAACTTTCATGACTTCGAAAACAATTATTCTTCAAAATAAAAATACTTTTTTACTTCGCAATTTTCTTTTTACTGTCTTTTTGTTATCTATTCTAGTTAATTATAGGTCAAATATGGCATCAGTGGTGTTAAGAGAAGTTGTCAAAAGGAATTGGGGTCTTAAAATCTAATTTTTAAAGATTTCGTTATGACATTACTGGCTTCGACAACGGTTTTTCACAAAGTAAATTAATTTAATTTTTGTCATATTTGACGTTCTTTTTGTAGACGCAAGACATATTCTGGATAATTGCACGTCTCAAGTGCTTCCTTTGGACAAATAAACGAACCTTTTTAATTACTTGATTTTGTTATTAATGGCTTTTATGAATTCGGAAGTAATTTTGTTTCACAAAAATCAAAAGTATTACTTACTTTTGCCCTTTTTCTTTTTTGTCTACTTTTCACCTTGTCTCATTAATGAAAGGCCACTTAATACATTGTTGATGTTTTAATAAGGTGCAATCAAACATGTTTTGAGGGCAAAAATATGGCTTTACGGCTTCGACGGAGTTTTCTGACAGGTTTAAATTGAATTTTTGATGTCTTTTTGTTCTTTTTAGCCGCATGAAAAATTGAATAAGAACAGGTCTTATTGCCGTTCTCAAGAATTATTGGTAATCGTAAACCTTTGGACATTTTACTTGATTTGTAATTGTTTTCGTTACTTTGATGTTAATTGTTTTAAAAAAAATTAATTGAATTTTTTAACTTGACTGTTTTTGTTCTTTTTGTCTAATTGTTACCAAACCTTTTATGGACCTGTCTCATGTCTTTTCTGGTGATTTATGTGTTATTTTGTGTAGTTTCAGTTTTATCTGACGGTATGTTGACTTTGTTATTAAGTTTTGTTTTTTTAAATTTTTTTTAACGTTAATTGATGTTTTTATATCAACTAAAGAACAGAACATATCAAGTCAAAGCTCAGGTGTGATAGGTCCAATTGGCTGCCTAAGCAGCTCGAAGTTGATGCATATAGTTTTTTACTTGACAGCTTACGGTGGTTTTGACTTTTAAAAATAATTGATCTTCACAGAAATAATGGCTTATTGAAGTTTTCCTCCTTTTTAATAGCCGCACAGCGATAGCTGGGGCTATTAGTAGGGAAATTTGGGGTGGTCTACCGCACAGATTTAGGATCCCTCCTATCTAGTCTCGAACCTACGCCAAAATCAATCTTAATTACAATAGGAAAGACGTCTACACCACTGAACTACAAGATCCAACAACTACACAACTTAAACAGTTCTATAGGCACGACCATATTGATAAGTTTACACTATAGTTCTGCCATTGAACTACCCCACATGCAGTTTTAAAATTACTGATTGAAAATCATCAACTACAATGCCGTACGAAGAGACACTTTGGCACAGATGTTATTTCGAATAACCTTGTGGGCTAAACTGGCTTTTTTCAATCAGTTCACGCTTTTATCATTTTAAAGTAATCTCAATTCTCAATTATCAGTACTGAACAAATAACTAAAGCTATATATACCAAGAAACGCGAACTAAAACCATTTCTCAACAGACTTCAAGTGCCATGAATAACAGCGCAGAAATTTCTGACAATTTTCGATACATTGTCTATAGTGCTCAAGTTCTGATTCCCTCACAATTCTCATTCGAGGCGCAAACAAAGAGACGCAAAATTGATGCAATAGACTCAAATTTGACAACACAATTGCAACCGAAGGGCCTCGCTAACTGGATTGATCACTTTACAGAGTGGCAATTTGCTGTTGTACATCATGATCCTCAAAAGACGCAACAGCAATACAGATGGTGCGACGACATATCATTTGAGCATCAACACATTCTGGTCTAAACAAACGATAATCCAAAACACATGGAGAAGACTATCAAATCCTATATTCGCCATGAAAGCAAAGTACTGTTCGAGATCAAAGCAAGAATGTTTGTACCAACAAGCGCATTTCAAACGTTCAATCAGCAATTCCTACGATTCAATGTATCAGACATTACAAGACGAGGAGACATTTTCGAACAATTCACAAGAAACGCTGATACAGTAATGGATATTTCCCCAAAACGAAACAGCTTGATGGAAACAGTATGGGAGATGGAACGCTCGTGTCCAAATAGACGACAAGATTGTGCTACAATGACGGAATACCAGCGCAAAATATTAGCAAAGAGAGTCTTGAGAGTACAGACTCCCCTTTCAAGCAGACACTGGAGGATTACATCGACATTCTGGCAACCGGCTGGGGATCGATCTACAGAACGGATCATTCAACTTATTTGGAAGTTCAATGTGGAGTGAACAATGCGCAATGCACATGCTGGGAATGCTGGGATGCTTCATTGGAGGAAAGCACGGAAAATTCCGATGACTCATCTAAACAAACAAAAGAAAACTGATAACAATAAAAACCTCTCACTGACTACCACTTTCCATATAAGCGTTCTGTAATTCGGTTGGGTTACCAATTTAATGATATTTATTCCCGATATTAATAAAGTTTTGAGCAATTTTGAGATTGTTTCTATGCATTTCCCTCAGAACGAAACAAAAAATGCATTTCTTGCAGTTTGCATGTTCATTGATCCAAATTCCGACCTTCAAGTCATCAATAAACTGGCCCCGCATGGAGGACTAATAGGACCCGGTAATAGTAGACTGCATGAGTATCTTAAGCTTTTGAAAATACTACGAACACATGCTGCATTTCATGACGCTTATGGATTCATGAAGGAAGAATACGGACTCGGACCAGGATATGTGTATATGGTTTCAAATTTTCCTAGTCACTTTCTGCTTGGGCACTTAACTGGTGTCCTATTTTGGATAATTTTTAAGCTCTTATTCTGGTCCTATTTTGAAGGATTGCCATTTTAGAATGACCAATTACGACCCCGATAACTTCACATTGCATATTTTGAAACTGGCAGCTTTACAATTATCTCAAGCCAACGACAAGACAGAAATATTGTTGAGAAAACAGTGCTGGAAAAAAGTGGGTCAACGTTTTGTTCTTGTTCAAACTGAAATTGATCTAACACTGTCTGAAATTGAGCTTTTAGCTGAAGCTTCTAAACTATTTGAGTATTTTGTTACATTATCACGACAATCTAGTCAGTCTCCACCACCTGCACCACCCCCTCGAGCACCCTAAAGCAATGACTGACTCTCCAGATTGTCACTTGGCTATTGCTAGTAAAATAATATTCGACCAAAACGATGAAGAGCGCCCCCCAGAAATTTGGTCAATCCTCGCTTTCAGTATTGGTTGTTTGATTCCAACACCAAAATGAACAAAGTAATTGTTACTCAACCTCTTTTACTGATGATGGTAGTTGGCCCCAGCGGATCAGGTAAAACCCGTATTGTGGCAGATATCATAATTAAACAAAGAGAACTGTTTCATCCTCATTTTGACAAAATAATTTACGTCTATCAGCATTGGCAAGAAATATATACAGAAATCAAAGAAAAACTCGGAACAATGATATATTTTATCGAAGGACTCAATTGGAGCAAGATTAACTCTCATCCCGAAACAGACCGTCAACTGATCATTTTTGATGATGTATACGCAGAAGCCAGCCAACAAGAAGAGTTTTTGAATTTGGTCATTTCTGGACGACACAATAACCAACACGCCATAATTTTCAAGCATAACTTGTACCAAAAAAGTCCAAATTTGAAGACAATTGACATGAATGTTACACATATGCTCTTACTGAAAAATCCCCGAGCTGTAGTTCAGGTCGATGTTCTAGGTCGTCAGTTGGGAAGCAGAAATCTTGTGCAGTCAGCGTATAAATTAGCTACTAAAGAACCATTCGGTCATTTGTTGATTGATTTGGATCCCAGATGCAGCGAGCACCTACGATTCTGCTCACATTTAACAAACGACCTCAGCATATTTTATATAGTAGGAAATTCGCAGAAGAAAATTGAACTCGATGAACAATTCACAACATCTGACTACTTTCAAACTGCTCATCAACTTCAAACCTGTTCTGAAGCGCTTTGCGCTTATTCATCTCGATGATAATTTTATCAAATTTTTAGTTGACTGTTTATAAAATATTGTTCAAGGCAATGTCTCGTTAGCTAATACTTATGTAACCAAACAGCAGTTCAAGAAATTTAAAACCATTCTTTCTCTTATTTGTGATAAGAAAGTTAAATTACCTCAAAAACGAAAATTGCTAGCGACCAATCAGGGCCTGCAATTAATTAAACTAATTCACAATCCCATTCAAAATAATTTCAAGAAAGAACATGCGCAATAACACGGAGGCACAGAAGTTCATTCTCATTCAATTACAAACTTATAACAAATTGCTCGAAGCAGCCAACGAGAGCAACCAAAAGCCCCAAACAGCCAAAGAAATTTTACTAACCAAAAGAAATTCTAACGAAAATGATGTCGCAGCCCAACTAAGTGTTGCAGCCACGTTCAATGAGGAGCAAAAATCGGGAGAGGAGACAGAGGAGATGATAAGAGAATATCATCAAACAAAATTTAGCGCTGATGAGGCAAATCAAATATTAGAAGAATTGACTCTCGCCGGACTTTCGAGCGGAAAAATTGAGAAGTCGAAAACAATTATTAAGCTGTTACAAAACTCAACAACCGTTACAATTGATAAGCATACATGCAAAATTCAAAGCAAAACTGGAAGACCTCCATCTGACAGCAATTTGTTTGAGCTTTTAATAAACATTCAGCACCCTACAAAAAAAATTCAGCACGCCAAATCAGTTAGCCCAAAGCTTGCAAAAGATTCGAACACCACATGGCTTTCCATTTTCAGCTACAGATAGTAAAGCTATTAGGTAGAAAGCTTATTAAGTTGCTTCTCCAAATCAGTGGGTTAGAGCAAAACCCCGGTCCTCCGAGAAAGCTGACATGTGGAAACTGTAGGAGACTGTTGGGAAAAAGCACAAGAAAGAAACCACTGTTTTACTGCACAATTTGTGGTTGGGTACACAATCAATGTTCAGGGATAGAGAAGGCTGAAGAGTACGACAGAGAAAACTTTACATGCACAAAATGCAAAAATGAAAGGGTCATCTCATCAGCAATCACAAACAGCAGGGACCTGCAAACTATTCAACAAAATTATATAAACACGAATACTCCATCAGCCTACGGCAGTATCAACAGGCTGGTTAAATCAACAGGCCTAAAACGTAAAACAGTGGAAACCTACCTAACAACAAGCTCAACATACACAAAGTTCAAACAAACACGTCACCGTTTTCCACGCCTAAAAGTACAGTCATATCGTTTGAATGAAATATGGCCAATTGATCTTGCGGATATGCAATCATTGTCCACAGAAAATTGAAACACTCGATATCTATTGGTGGCAGTCGATACACTTAGTCGATTCCTTAGGTTTCAGCCTATGAAAGATAAATACGCATCAACAACCAGACGCGCTTTCGCCTTGATGACGACAAAAATCAAACCGGAAAAAAGTATGGACTGATGATGGAAAAGAATTTCTGGGATCATTCAAAAATTTTTGCGAGCAGAAAGAAATAGCAATTTACCAAACTCGGACCGAAAAGAAAAGTTCGTTTGCAGAACGTAACATTCGATCCATAAAGTCTTTAATTTATAAGTTCTTCGACGAAAATCACACCAGTACATATATAAATAACCTGCAGAATTTTGTCAAAGTCATTAACTCTCGAGTCAACAGGATAACAGGTCTCGCTCCAAAGAGCGTAACCAAACAGCACACAAGTTATCTTATTTCACTGAACGTAAACGACAAGATACAAAAGCCCAAATTTGCCGTTGGTGAGACCGTTCGAATCAAACGCAACATCGAAACGTTTCATCGGGGTTATAAGATTCATTTCAGTCACGAAATATTCAGAATAGACAAAGTCCTCACACTCAATCCTCCAACTTACCGCGTTGTTTCTCTTGAAACAGGAGAAGAAATAGTCGGCCGATTTTACGAATCAGAACTGACAAAATTTTCAGAAATTTAAAAAAAATGGATCCAACTGAAAATACTTTTACAATAAATTTAGTCTCCAAAGCTTCGACGGAAACGTATCCCGGCAACTCGATGGCGGCTTTCACAAATCTATTGCCCAAACCAATAGATCTAAACAAAACATTCGGAACATGGCAAGTGGCAATTCTCGAAATATCATGGCCAGCAAAGTTTAAGAACGTTACACACGGTTTTATAGAGCCGCATATGGACGAAACAGATTCCTCGTCGGATGATGAAGAGCCAATAGAACCAACGAGCGCAGAAGAACTTTTCACTGATATTGGCCGCCGCCGCCGTCGTCGACCAGCCGACAGAAAACAGTACCATCTTCGGAAAAAGGCAAACCTCAAATGCGAAATTGACACTGGTTTTTACCCAACAATTGAAAATTTGATGCAAAAAACTTTTGCAAAAAGCTTTAGAACAAAACAAGAAATTGGCTGGCCTATCATATGGTGCATTTCAGGCCATACCCAGAAACTGAAGCTATTAAGCAACAGTGGCCAAAAAGACCAGGCATCAACAGGGAATGAGGATGGTTTTATGACCGCCGCCAGTTCCAGTGAAGATAAACTAACAGAAGACGAAACTGAACAGAGAAGTCCAACAAGTATAAAACTCCTTTCACCAGATCTGCAAAACATTCTCGGAACACACATACTTAAAATTGGTGTCAACCCAAAATATCCAGTAGATATCTCCGGTGGGCGTCACACAATTTTTGTTTATTGCGATTTGATACAAGATCAGATTCTTGGAAACAAATTAACGTCACTTCTTAGAACAATAGCCCTTCCAAACAACTCGACACAAAAGACACAAAACGCGATCATTTGCCATCAATCGTTCTCAAGCTTGCAATGGAAAAATGTAGTCAAGTCATCATTTCAATCCATAAACATAACGATTCGCGACGAAACCGGACAACTGATGCCATTTCTCTCAATAGGCCGAAGTTGGCTGACATTGAAATTTCAATTTTTACCAAACTAAATCATTATTCTCAACGGCTACCCAAAAAACAGTTGGTTTGTTTGGAAGCATGGACGCACACTATGAAGCACAAATTGCGAGAAATCAAGAAAACTTTCTGACTCATGGTGGTCCCGCACGGCAGTTCGGATCAGGCGCCGCAGGATTGGGCGCATTAG
This sequence comes from Convolutriloba macropyga, assembly GCF_964194025.1. NCBI lineage: Eukaryota > Metazoa > Xenacoelomorpha > Acoela > Convolutidae > Convolutriloba > Convolutriloba macropyga. Next base: position 54,267,347 of record NC_134469.1, read on the forward strand.
CTGTACGAATTGGTCGCTGTACTTTACCACTACTACAAAAGTACGCTTTGCCATTTGCCAAAAAAAATGGGACGCAATCTTATTACAGTGGCAATTCCTGAGATTGGGCAAATGATAGCAGGAAAAAAGAAACTGAAATCTGCAGCAAAAGACTCATTGAAGAAATCAGTTTCAAAAACAATTTCAGAATCGACAACAGCCGATCGTTCCCGCCCGCGCCCGCCGAAACGGTTGCGATCGACGCACGCGTCTCGCGGCCGCGGTTCGCGGGTTACCGCGCCGTCCGCTCGCCAGGCGGCGGGGCGCAGCGCAACCCAAAACCCCTTATCAACAAACAAACTAGAGATAAGAGAGATACCAACACGCAAGATGCCAGCCCAAACCACTTTAAAGACAACCAAGACGAAACGCAGTCGATCAGATATTTTGTCAAACGTAAGATTCTAAATGACTGAGTTCACCAGCATTGCAGCAGATATCGCCAACCCTGTAACGCATACAGCTTTAGACTTTTTTGAGAAACCTAATGTTCTTGTGAATTATGAGAGCGGATTCGATCAAGAAATTTACCCACAAGTCGGTTCAAGAGGACCAACATTAGACTTTTTAATCAGCGGAGACCAGCGCAACTGCATTGACCTTAACTATATTCAACTAGGAATTGAAGTGTCTATCTACACGCCAGATGGAAAAGATCGCGTATAAGCAAGTGACGCAAGCAAAGTTGTATTTGCAAACAATGCTCTGCACAGCCTATTCTCACAGGTCGAAGTATACGCCAACGGTATTTTGATTTCTGATAGCAACAACTCTTACCACCACCGAGCATTTCTTGAGACAGAATTAACAACGGACAGCGATAGCAAAGAGACTTTGGCCGCTTGTCAAGGATACAGTTACAACTCAGAGCCTTTGTCAGACGCCAATCAATCTGAGTGGTTACAAAACCGTTTGAAAGCTACCTTGGAGTCAGGTTACACGCTTAACCTCTATGGTTCCCTTTATGTCGACTTTTTTAGTTGCGAAAAACTTATGGTCCCTGAAGTCGACATTCAAGTTAAACTCTACCGCGCAAGTAACGAATTCAGTCTTATCAGCTTGGCCGACGATAACGACAAACTGTTTACGGCAGTAATATAAAAAGAGTCCATGTTTGTCCGCAAGATAACTGTCACTGAATCAGTACGACTTTCAATCGAAAAGGCATTATTAAAATCACCAGCAAGGTACCCCTATATAGAATCCCTTTGCAAAAGTTTTATCATGCAATCTGGTCAAAATTCTTTTGTTAAATAATCAATTTTTGGAACGGAGCCAATCAGGCGTTTAACAATGTGCATGGTAGCAAACGATAAGTTCAGAGGATCGAAAGATACAAACCCTTTTCTGTACAACAAGTATAAAATAAAAAGGATTGAAATCATACGAGGAAATGGCTTACCTATAGCAGGCACACCAATTGACACTGAAAATGATGTCAGAATTTATCACAACAAACTAACAGCGCTGGGTTTTAAAAATGGCGGTAATAAAATTTCACTGCAGGGTTTCGATAAAAATTTATTGTCAGTTTCGACTTGACCTCATCACAAGAGGCGTCAAAAAATCTTACCCTATTTCCCGAACTTACAGGAGCGCCAATTACTCTGAAGCTATTCTTCTCTGAAGCCCTTCCAGAAGCAGTTGAACTCTTTATTATCGGAGAGAGATTCAGTCAAGTTTTTATTGACACCAAAAGGAATATTTCAAAAAACCAAACTATATTCAATGGATAACATTTCGATCAAAGGAGTAGTAGGCAAATTACGTTTATTAAAGTTTTCTTTTGGAGGTGTTTGGTCGGCAGACAATTTTCCAAGAATGAACTCAGGTCCCCGCTTTCAAATTGTAAATACATCTCCAAAAAACTTCAAGGGAACTTCATTGGCTATTACTTGTAGCCATTCAATCAACATTCAAAAGCTCAGCCAAACAAAAAAGAATCAAGAAATTAACAAACATTGTAATCTGGAACAGCCTGAAAATTCCGCTAAATTTTTTCACTCATTTCCAGGAACGATTTAATTCACTGTACAAAATATCGGTTCGTTTTGACATTCACGAAACTGCTTCGTCACCTCCCCCTCAATCTTTATCTTCAAACTTATGCGGGCTGTATTGCTTGTATGCAGTTTTACAAATATTTCAAAAGGTGGGCTATACACAACACACAAAGTTTCGGTATCGCCTTACGACAACGAAGCAGTTCAGATTTTTAGTGTTAAACTCAGTTAAAAATATTGGCTTAATTAATGAGTTGAATTTGAAAAGATTTTTCAATAGTATATCTCAAACCAATTACACATTGAAAATTTTATAATTTAATTTGTATTGCTAACCATGTGTTTTTAATCTTAGTCTGTGTAGGAAACAAGAGGTCGTCGCCTCTTTGCAGGCATAGGCTGAATGATACAAGATTCGTCACCACTACTGTTACATTCTCCTTCAATTGCTTCATCATCTATAAACAGATTCCGGGGTAGACAACGATCTTCGTCGCTATTATCCTGTTCATCACTGAGATCACTCCAATTAATGACTGGCTCCGAGTCATCAACTTCTCGAGGTATAATGCCAGGATCGGGCGGAGCTGAAACAAAAATAAGTACATAATAACTATTTCGTAAAAACTGAACTGCAAAAAGCGTTTTTACCAAAAGAAGAGACCGTAGTAGAAGCTATTGAGCAGGAATCAGAAAGGTCTACTGTCGATGTCAGCTCGAAGTTCTCCTCCTTCTCTTCTTCGCTTGAAATCGAACTGTTTTCACAGTCACTATCCTGTAGTGATGGACAGTCCGATTCAAAGGTTACTGTTGGAGTTTGATTGAGACTGTAGTGGCCATAAGGTAAAGTGTCAACACCGTTATCCAGTATGAATCGTTTGTCATCAAAACAACTTAGAGCCGTTTTGTTTGTTGTAACCTTTATTTGATGGTTTGCTGAATGAATTCTTGTCATTGGTGCTCGACTGCTAACTCCGGTCAGAAGACACTCAAGAAACTTGTCATCATGCAGAGTCTTTTTAACAAGTTTTTGCACGCCTTTGGCACCCTGTTTTACTCCACTTTGAAACTTGATGCTGTACATCTTAGATCGAAGAATTACACTCTCTTCCAAAGCTGAACCATTCAACTCGTCAGTCATTGTCAGGGGCACTTTTTTATTACTCGCGTCGAACAGAGGATGAGAATTTGGGTAATCGATGAGATCCAATAAATGTTTAAATTCGTACATGTCTTCATACAAGTCTTCGGTTTCTACTCTGTACAGAAGCGAGTCTGTGTCTTTGTAAGTGACACAAATCCGTTTCCCGTACCTCGGGTTCATTTCTTTATAATGAAAATGGCACAGAGCAAGTTTTGAAAGGTCCAAGATGGCTGCTCCGACGGGAGTTGGTTTGTCCCATCTAATGTTCAGTACGGAAAAATAAACTGAACACAAATTTTCGCTTATAATTGGAAATGACTTGAAACTCGGCCTCGACGTAAGTTTGGAGGCTTTCGCCTCATCAGATACAAACTCAATATTTTTTCTATTTCGTTTGTTTTCCATTGTTTTGCCAAAGCAAGCGTTCGACATCAGTTTATAAAAATTCTTTTCGAACGTTGTTGAAGCTTGCTTTCGCATAACCGTATTTTTTTTCGATATAGGGACGCAACCAGTCAGACTGATTAAATTGCAGAACGCGATGAAGTCTACCAACTTTCAAACCTTGATCGATGTAAAATAGCAAGTTTTCAATGTGACATATATAATTTGGCTTATCGAACAAAGTTTTGACCAATTTCGGAACAGCAGATCTGTTAGCCACTAAGTTTTTGCTGTACGCAGACAACCAATCGTCTTAAATAACATTTTTCTCGGGAGTCAAGGGAAAATCAGAGTGGTCGTCGTGAATCTCGCGGATATTCTAGATCAATTTCAACGAAGTAGCCAAAGTCGGTATTTGACCTGTACTTTCCAATTAGCTCATCGATGTTTGAAAACTCGCTCCACTTGTAGCCATCCTTTGGAAGCTTTTTCATCATGATGCCACCATAGAGTGAGGTAACATCAAAAAAAGCGCCAAAAACGGACTTTTCGTTCCCATCGAAATTCTGAAGATATTTGTTATTAGCTCGAAAATGTCTCGGCGCTCCCACGCCATTGAGACCACCTCGAATAGCTTTTTCGCAGAAAAGCAGCATATCAACGTCGGACAGAAGCCCCAACTCAACATCAGTTGTTACCAGCATTGCATCCCAGCTTAGATTAGGAGCACTATAAAAATAAGCAGGATCCAAACGATAAACTTTTATGCACACCGATCGGAACAATTCGAACACATCTGCCAGCAAGAACACATCTGTCTGCAGATAAGCGTCGTGGTAGTCTCCAAAATTTTTACAACCGAAGAGATGATACATATCAACAGCTCGTGTATACATTTCTTGAGTAACATCAATTCTACCGGTTAGAGTGTTTTTCCACTGGTCACCGTAGGCAGGAAAGCCAAGTTCAAACTTACGGAATGAGTCTAAATACGAATAAGGAAAAATTCCCTTTGCTCTTATTTTCTTGAAATCTGAATCACAAAATTGTTTAAAGTGGAATCGGAGTAATTTCAAGTCGGCATCTTGCAACGTTTGTGCCAGTGAATCAAGGCTCGAGGCCATAAAATTAAAACTGTCCAGGAAGCGCAATTCATTGCGTACAAGTTTCTCGACACCACATTTGTTTCTGTAACTTCTAATGGGAACCTGAACTGAGAACGAAATAAACGTCTCTTCTGTCCTAGATATAGCTGAGAGAGTCTCGTTTTCTTCCAGCTTCATGTACTTTATAATATGATGGGCATCGTAACGAGACAAGTTATGGAAGAAAACAGGGAGAAAACTACCAACCGTAACCAATAAATTGCAACTACCGTGACCAACGCCAGATACAGTGACTGTGAGATGCCAGTGATGGACTACTTTTTCATAATCAGACTCGAAGATTTTTTGACATATGCAGCAGGGTGCAAATCAGTTGTTCAATAGTTCCCTTTTGGCAAAACTGGCCATCTTTAGGAATCTGTAGCGTTGACGCTCATTGTCTGCCCATCTCAGCCATTTTCGTAAAGTTTGCATAAGAACAGCATTACAATCTTCGCCTCGGTAAAATTGTTCCATCTTCACACTTGAACTTCTGCTGTCAACAGGAACAGCTCCAAAGCTACAAGGATACTGATTTTCAGTAACACAGCTAGATGCTCCACCTTTATTTAATGCAGTCTCGAGCAACTCTTCGGCCATTTCGAAATCTTCCGTTCTGACGTCAAGAGCCTCTAGGTCAGCATACACCATAAACGGGCATTTGAATGTCTTCTGCCAGTTTTTAAACGTTACGGTAGAACCCTGTGGCGGCATCTCAATAACTTGTGGCTGATGGTGCTCGCAAAGCGATTTGTGAAGCTTAATTTTTTCGCGAGCAACAGTCTGAAGACAACGCTCGCAGAATTTTCGAACGTTATTTTTCGAGCTAGCGGTGGCGGCCGAGCGAAGTAAAACCTTTAGAACTCGATCCAAGTTCTTTATCAAACAATAGTGCCAATTATTTTCATCTGACAGCAACAATAAATTGATTCGCTTCGCTGAATTTTTATATTTGCTGATGTAAGCCGGATAAACTTTGCTACACTCGTAAGCGAACACGTTTATTTTCAGGCGATTGTTTTTCTCAAAAACCGGTATATCAGCTAAAGCCACTGGCATTTTTCGCGGGTTGAAGTGGAGACTGTTTATGTGTTGGCGGTAACTTTGCGGTCTCTCTTGGTTTTGCTTAACAGGGAAGAGCGCGGCTAAAACAGAGTAAATGAAGCACAGATTGTCTTTCATGTTTTTGATATTCAAGACTGATTTGCGTTGTGTTTCAAGTTCAGGAGGCGTTGCAATGTAAGATCCCGCGCGAAGAGGGGAACATTTTGAAATCTTCAATTCGACAACATTTAACTTTTCTGTCACCCACCCACTTCTTGCAGTGCAAAACAAGTTTATTTTTGTCAATAGTTTGTCAATATGACCGAAATATTCTTCAGCAGTCAATGATGTGGAGAGGCTCTCCATTGGACTGTGAAAGAAACAAAGCGTACTATCATCAGTTAGAGGCTTGGTGAACTTCACCTCTATGCAGATTCCGAACTTCGCAGTCACCAAATCGTGAAGTTTCGTCGTGATAAAATCTGTAATTTTTCGTTCCTGGAGCACGAGAAATTCAAAGGGGTCAAAAATTGAATCGTCGTTTATTTTGAGTCGGAATGACTGGAAGTGCTCGCGAACTGACTTTCTCTCACGTTCCAAAATAAAACGATGTTCTTGAGAGAAATTGGATGGATCAGTTCGAATAACTGAATCCGCCACAGAATGCTCGTCTGCACAATGTTTTCGCAACGCTTGCTCATGTCCGAAAAACGTTTGACACGAATTGCATCTAACAGAACGCGCAAATTTATGGACATTTTTCAAATGCCGAACCAAGTTTTTCGCGAGCGTAAAAGTGTTTGAGCAATGTCCGCAAACAAAGTTCTGATTTGGGAGGTCAACATGCTTTTGATGCTTATGCAACACGAGTTCCTTTCGTTTAGCGAAGTCCTGATCGCAGAAATTGCATTTGAACATGATTCCTAAACCAAATATTAGTTTAGGTTTCCTCGCCTTTCTATAAAGGCTAGGAAATCTGGTGTTTTTCTCAGGAACAACTCAGCAAAGATGCGAGGCTCCAGTTTAAATAAATCCGGGAATCCAGGCATCTTTGATTTGAAAATACTTCAGGTGGAGGATAGTCGGAAAAACAGTCTTTAAAACCTTAGGTTTCGTAGACTGTTTTTTTCGACTATCCTCCACCTGACTTCAGCCTGGCCCCTTCGACGAGAGGTAGCCAGGTCTGACAAAAGCCAGAAGGAGGTTTAATGTATTCTAGTGACGCAAGAAGCTGCAAAGCAACAAGAAATTTGGATGCATGCTAATGAGATTTTGATGAGAATCGAATAATTCGGCAAGCAGCTATTCTTGCATCTCTAGAACTTTTTTTAAACAATATAGTTACAGAGTTATACAGAGATATAGTTACTGTTGTTTATACAGAGTTTTACTGAGATATAGTTACTGCTGTTTTATGTTGTTTTATAAACGATATAAAACAGCATTAATTTTAAACAATATGCAATTGTAAGTATATGAAATAATTTTATACCAAATTCTGTAGAGCGCGGCTCTCCTTAGCTTTTCGCTTCAAATCGATATAAACTATGCGAAAAATTATTTCGCTCATATCCATGATCTAAATATCAATGAGCGGATACAAAAAAAACAAGAAGAGCGCTGCTCTTCACAGTAGCCTGGCATATAATTCTTCTTCAAAGTTGTAATTTGATACTCGTAATATGATCGAATTAGGTGAATGTAATTGCTGAACTTTACTACACTTAGCTAAAGTCAGACTTCATAGCTTATTAATAGTTATATTTCAAAAACTTTAAATAACATTATATCCCATGCATTAGATGATCTATCTTTAATACTAGCGTCCCGTAAAAAGTGACTCTGGACAGACCCTCCGGGTGAGGATAGACTTTTGACACTCTGCACAATCTTGTTAAAGGACTAACAAGTTCGTAATCTACGCAGGTTTAATAATATTCAAGAAATTGAATAATGCATGGAACATTTAAATCTTTAAAAGACTATGCCTTCTATTTGAAAACATCATATAGAGAAAGTGCGCAGCTTTCGCTTTTTATTGATAATATCTGTGCGAAAAATCATTCCGCTCTGATCCATGATATATATATATATATATATATATATCAATGTGCGGATACAAAAAACAACAAGAAGAGCATTGCTCTTCACAGTAGACTGGCATAAAATTCTTTTCAAAATTTTGACTTGATACTCGAATCATCATCGAAAAATATTGGAAGCATAAGTAGAAAACAACGAGAGCACAGTTCTTTAGAAAAATCCGGCATAAAGTTCCCAAGAGATTTCGACTGAATATTCCTTTCGATCTATAGCAACACCGTTATCCTATCAAGTCAAAACTTTTCAACAGTTACTATGAACGTATATAGTAACAGTTTACCTAAGTGGTAAGTTCAAACCAATTGCAATAAAATTTAATCTGTGTTAGAAGATGAAGGAAAGGAGGGCAGTGTTACCAACTATTTGTCAAGATTTAGATTTATAAAAATAAACCCGAAAACTTAGGAGCCTAATTATCTAATCCAACCAATAATGCTTGATACAAAACTTAATCAGTAGGGCATAGGTCGTACCATATGAGGCCATTTTCAGGGTATTCAATTGAACTTGTTCACACAGTTTCTGATAAAATGACTTCAAAAGGCTATACCCGCCCCATTCTCAGCTGATTCCCAGGTTCCTCTATGTTAAAATTAGTTGAAAGTAATCTCAACCTGTTTAGATATTTTTGAGTTATGCACCGATAAACAATATAAAGAGCACTCAATTTCCCCACAAAATCACTCCTGCGAATTTGATTTGATCTACACTAAAATAGTGAGTGAACAAATACTGTTATCAACTTCTCCTAGTTATCAATTTGAATATAAAACATCAACCCGCCTAGTAATGGTGTGGCGAGAAGCTGAATCGGAGGGTTCAAATATTGAAATTGTGCTCTGCGAATTCTCGAATAACGAAAGATTTGTCTAACAAACGATAAGCATACCCGAACATCAATTCCAATCAATGTTGGACAGCATATTGATGGAGGTGGACTTGCTGCGCGTCATCATCGACGGGAGAATACACCCAGAGGGCAGACTTGTAGTTCATCAGGAGGCTTGTGAGCGGATGCGGTTGGACTCTAAAAGCTGTGAAGTCATCAGGGACCTCAGAGGTAATATAATTCTTCAAATGCTCAAGTTTATTCAGTAGTTAAATTTTATCAGAGCAAAAGATATAAGAAATATAAAATTCTTAACCTTAGGAGTCTATTGCTAGAGATAGAAATTGATCTAATTAATGTTTCTCTGTTTAGATAACTACAATACGTACTTCCGATTGTCGATGAAGTACTTCGACCCCGAGGACATATTGCTCAGCGTTTTCTTCCATATAAAGAGATTTGACAGAAATGGTGATATGTGGGAGCTGCGCTATGTGTCCTTGGGGTTGAGAGAAATGGCAGCTCTACTGCGATTTAACAGAGATTACAAGAACTCAAAGAGAGAGAGAGAGAGAGAGAGAGAGAGAGAGAGAGAGCAGTTAAGAGAGAAAAACCAACCGCATCCGTTCAACCTCAGCCGCGGAAAATTCCCAAAGTTCAGGAAACCCCTGATGATGAAGACGTTATAGTTTTTCCCTCAGACGAAGAAAACTATTAAAACTCTAACTATGTAAATCTTTTGTATATAACTTAAATGTATTACCTTGTGAATTTATTCACAATTTTGGTGAAATCTTATAATATTTCTTCAATTCATTATTACCAAAACCAATCTCTCCTGAAAGACTAGAAAGTTATCAAAGTTACCAAATACAGCCTGACAAACGGCTGTCAGATTAGTTAATTTTGAGTGGTGGGGCAAAATTGAAACGTACTTTGAAAATGAAATAAATTTTCAACCAAAAAATTTGATAACAAATGGCGCAGGGCATACCATAAAAGCAATTCTTTGATACACTTTTGCGTTACGGATTCAATAATTCAAAGCACGCACAAGACGCGTGATAGCTATTAAAGGCACACAAAACAGAGGCGAAACGGACAGTAAGCAAACTATTCAGTTTGGTATGTGTCAAACATAAAGATAAATCAGTAATTGATGATCATCAATGAACTCAATGTATGGATTAACCTTGAAACATAATGGTATAATAATATCCGAAAAATGTAGATCTGATGTCCCTTTGGCACAATGGTTAAGGCACTAAAAGAAGAAAAAATATCATGCCTAAAGAACATAGACTGAGGTTCGAGGCTTTAGAATGAAGGGATCTTTTTTCTGTGCGGTAGAACACCCCAATTTTCACTACTACTATTGTTGGCCTTCTCTTGTTTTTTTGTTTTGTTGTCGCGATTTCTGTTATGACCATATGACGTCACAACAACTTCAAATCTGCTTTTTGTTCATTCGTTCATGAAATTTCAACTGAATTCAGTGCGTGACGTCATTTTTCGCCCTTAGTGGGGCGAGTTTTTTTGTTCATTCGCGTGATTAAATTTTTGGTCACACTTGACTTACCTCATTCTCAAAAATGAATTCCTCACTCTTAAATTGACTTTTATTTACTTTAATTCGAAGAGATAAGGTCAATTGGGTGTCTGTCACTCTAAATGAAGGTTATTTGTGAGCAGCTAATAGAGGCAGCACAAACTTATACAGATTTTAAATCAACTTGTAACATACCAGCCTCATGAAAAGTTGAATTTTTTTGGTCTGTCTTTTCTACTGTTTTCTTTTTTTTGAGACCGCAGATCTACGAAGCTACTGCGGCTATTTTCTGGTAATCTGCCAGCTATCTTTTTTAATTTGGTCAACTTGTAGCTTAGTGTCAGCAACGAAAGAATGCTTTTTCTTTCTACTGATTTAAAATTTAATATCTATTGCTGTTTCAAGCCTTAAGTTATTGTTTTCTGGCTTTGATTACTACTAGATTTCAGATTTTTTTCTTTATCATATATTTGCAAGTTATTCACGTTTTCTAGTTTTGTCGCATTCTCACATTATTGACAGTTCCCATATCACATTATTGGCGTTCAAAATGAGGCAATTTGAAGATATTAAAATCCTGAAGGATATGAATTATCGTTTTGACGGCTTCGTCACTTTTTTCTTGAAGATTTAACTGAATTATTTTGTCTTTAACTGTCGTTTTTTTTGTGGTTTTAGTCGTACGAAGTTTCCTTTATAATGACATGTTTCAATGGCTTTTCATGGAAGAATAGATCAGCTGATATTCTGATATTAGTAGATGCCTGATAACTTTCATGACTTCGAAAACAATTATTCTTCAAAATAAAAAAAAAACTTTTTTACTTCGCAATTTTCTTTTTATTGTCTTTTTGTTATCTGTTCTAGTTAATTATAGGTCAAATATGACATCCTTGGTGTTAAAAGAAATTGTCCAAAAAGAATTGGTGTCACAACATGTAATTTTTTAAAGATTTCGTTATGACCTTACTGACTTCGACACCGGTTTTTCACAAAGTAAATTAATTTAATTTTTGTCATATTTCACGTTCTTTTTGTAGCCGCAAGACATATTCTGGATAATTGCACATCTCAAGTGCTTCTTTTGGACAAATAAACGTACCTTTTTAATTACTTGGTTTTGTTATTAATGGCTTTTATGACTTCGGAAGTAATTTTGTTTCAAAAAAATCAAAAGTATTACTTACTTTTGTCCTTTTTCTTTTTTGTGTACTTTTTACCTTGTCTCATTTATGAAAGGCCACTTAATACATTGTTGATGTTTTAAGAAGGTGCAATCAAACATATTTTGAGGGCGAAAATATGGCTTTACGGCTTCGACGGAGTTTTCTGGCAGGTTTAAATTGAATTTTTGATGTCTTTTTGTTCTTTTTAGCCGCATGAAAAATTGAATAAGAACAGGTCTTATTGCCGTTCTCAAGAAGCATTGGTAATCGTAAACTTTTGGACATTTTACTTGATTTCTAATTGTTTTCGTTACTTTGATGTTAATTGTTTTTAAAAAAATAATTGAATTTTTTAACTTGACTGTTTTTGTTCTTTTTGTCTAATTGTTACCAAACCTTTTATGGACTGGTCTCATGTTTTTTCTGGTGATTTATGTGTTATTTTGTGTAGTTTCAGTTTTATCTGACGGTATGTTGACTTTGTTATTAAGTTTTGTTTTTTTAAATTTTTTTTAACATTAATTGATGTTTTTATATCAACTAAAGAACAGAACATATCAAGTCAAAGCTCAGGTGTGATAGGTCCAATTGGCTTCCTAAGCAGCTCGAAGTTGATGCATATAGTTTTTTACTTGACAGCTTGCGCTGGTTTTGACTTTGAAAAATAATTGATCTTCACAGAAATAATGGTTTATTGAACTTTTCCTCCTTTTTAATAGCCGCACAGCGATAGCTGGGGCTATTGTTGGCCTTCTCTTGTTTTTTTTTGTTTTGTCATCGCGATTTCTGTTATGACCATATGACGTCAAAACAACTTCAAATCTGCTTTTTGTTCATTCGTTCGTGAAATTTCAACTGAATTCCGTGCTTTCGCGTGTTCATTCGCCTGATTGAATTTTTGGTCACACTTGACTTACCTCATTCTCAAAAATGACTTCCTCACTCTTAAATTGACTTTTATTTACTTTAATTCGAATAGATAAGGTCAAATGGTTGTCTGTCACTCTAAATGAAGGTTATTTGTGAGCAGCTAATAGAGGCAGCACAAACTTATACAGATTTTAAATCAAATTGTAACTTACCAGCCTCAATGAAAAGATGAATTTTTTTGGTCTATCTTTTCTACTGTTTTCTTTTTTTTGAGACCGCAGATCTACGAAGCTACTGCGGCTATTTTCTGGTAATCTGCCAGCAGTGTTTCTTAATTTGGTCAACTTGTAGCTTAGTGTCAGCAACGAAAGAATGCTTTTTCTTTCTACTGATTTAAAATTTAATATCTATTGCTGTTTCAAGCCTTAAGTTATTGTTTTCTGGCTTTGATTACTACTAGATTTCAGATTTTTTTTCTTTATCATATATTTGCAAGTTATTCACGTTTTCTAGTTTTGTCACATTCTAACATTATTGACAGTTACCATATCACATTATTGGCGTTCAAAATAAGGCAATTTGAAGATATTAAAATCCTGAAGGATATCAATTATCGTTCTGACGGCTTTGTCACTTTTTTCTTGAAGATTTAACTGAATTTTTTAATTTTGTCTTTAACTGTCGTTTTTATTTTGTGGTTTTAGTCGTACGAAGTTTCCTTTATAATGACAAGTTTCAATGGCTTTTCATGGAAGAATAGATCAGCTGATATTCTGATATTAGTAGATGCCTGATAACTTTCATGACTTCGAAAACAATTATTCTTCAAAATAAAAAAAAATTTTACTTCGCAATTTTCTTTTTATTGTCTTTTTTTATCTGTTCTAGTTAATTAGAGGTCAAATATGACATCCTTGGTGTTAAGAGAAATCTGTCAAAAAGAATTGGTGTCACAAAATGTAATTTTTTAAAGATTTCGTTATGACATTACTGGCTTCGACAACCGTTTTTCACAAAGTAAATTAATTTAATTTTTGTCATATTTGACGTTCTTTTTGTAGACGCAAGACATATTCTGGATAATTGCACGTCTCAAGTGCTTCCTTTGGACAAATAAACGAACCTTTTTAATTACTTGATTTTGTTATTAATGGCTTTTATGACTTCGGAAGTAATTTTGTTTCAAAAAAGTCAAAAGTAATACTTACTTTTGCCCTTTTTCTTTTTTGTGTACTTTTTACCTTGTCTCATTAATGAAAGGCCACTTAATATATTGTTGATGTTTTAAGAAGGTGCAATCAAACATATTTTGAGGGCGAAAATATGGCTTTACGGCTTCGACGGAGTTTTCTGGCAAGTTTAAATTGAAATTTTGTTGTCTTTTTGTTGTTCTTTTTAGCCGCAGAAAAAATTCAATAAGGACTGGTATTAGTGCCCTTTTCAAGAAGCATTGGTAATCGTAAACCTTTGGGACATTTTACTTGATTTCTAATGGTTTTCGTTACGTTGATGTAAAAAAATAAGTGAATTTTTTAACTTGGCCTTTTCTGGTGATTTTTATGTTATTTTGTTTAGTTTCATTTTTGTCTGACGGTATGTTGACTTTGTTATTAAGTTTTGTTTTTTAAAAATTTTTGATGTAATTAATGTTGTTGTTGTTTGATTTTGGTGTTCGTCTGAACTCGCTGTATTAGTATTGGCATATCTCATCAATCTAATGCAGCATTTTTTACTCAACTGAGGTGTTTGCTTTCGAGGTTATCTTTTCGTTCATGCACTATTTTTTTGAAAAATACTTGGGTTTTTTGGGATTCCCAAAAATAATTTTTGGGTTTTTCTATCTGTTCCTCATTTGGTAGACTGTTATGTGAAAATTGTGGATGAGCGGGGTCGGAACCTTATGTGCGGTTGCACATTACCGAGCCTCCTTGTTTTCTGTAGTTTCATGGGGCCCGGCAATTAGAGTTTTGGGACCTTTTTGCAGCTGCTGACACTCAAAGGTGTCCGAGTACTGCTTTTTTCTGGCATGTATTTCTTCACAAAATAATACTGTGGTAATTGATAACTTTTTGAGGAATTTTTTATTTTTAAGGTCCCTCGTTTTTAATTTTCCATGAAAGGAACTATATGGTTTTTTGAGCAGTTATATTACCTTAAAGTTAGATTTTCATTTAACTTATTTAACTATTAGCAAAAATTGTCTCCAACAAGAGGCGTGAAGCCTGAATGGAAGCTGTTGAATTATTTTCTTAGATGTAATAGGATTTAACACTTTGATTTAGTTATTTTTAAGAAGAATTTCAATTGTCAGTATTTGTAAATTTACTGCAACAGTTATCTCAAACAATATAATATCTAATATTGCAGCGAGCGAGTTGATTGATGTTTTCGTTTTGGATCGTTTGAGCCCTGACACGGCGAGATGCTGGTTAATTTTCGCAAAAACTTGATTAGGTTAGTTATAGGATATTTTGATAAAAGAGGGAATCCACCCACAAACTTCAAGGGATCTTTCTTTCACGTGTATTTTCCCATCAACTCTATTAAGCACCTACTAGTTTTATGAACAATATCACCTAGCAGACCATGCTTCCCCTTCCCGAATTTTGGGTTGGGTGTGAACCATGTTTTAAGGTTAGACTCCCCAATGGTCTTTGGATGGGTAAACATTTTGCCAACACGATCCTCCGGCCACTCTCGAGCTTTTAGCACCAAAAATTCTGCAAACTGAAATTTTTTGCACCTCCAAAAAAACCGAATGTTACGTTGGAAATGCGAACGTGGAATTGTTATAATTGGACGTACATAATGTGTATTGAGCAGTAGCTTTATTAGGAATGGTTAGGAGGTGTACTTCTGGCTACACGCGAAATATCAGCTTTCGCAGAAGGGAAGTTAGCACTTCAATTGAGAACTGAATAGCTCGCCGAATTGTTGAGTGAAAGCTTACAAACACCCCGGAACTACCGGAAGCTGTTCCTGTGAGACGCAAAAATTCAATTCATCGTGGAGCATTACCTTTGACTTTTTGATTTTGCAGGTTATAACTTAAGGTCGCTAATGATGTTTTTTCGCTTTCGGATGTGACCGGCTGTTGGTGTTTCGAGAAGATCCAAGTGCCTAAAACCGAAAATTATAGTTTTCCGGCCGCCTATTGAGTTTGAATGTGTGATAATCTATGACAGCTAGTGACAAAGAATTTGCCCTCCGCTCAATTTTGACTTAGACGCGTTCAGAATTTTTTTCTGGGTCTGTCCACTGGTTAAGCTATTTAAAATTTCAACCGACTCAAACTGGTTGTTATCTAGGAAATATTAGCATGCAACCAGTTCTCACCAAACATTTCCTCATTTTATTCATCCCGAAAGACTTTGACACCTAGGTCACGAGATGTAACTAAGTGTGCAGTCACTGCTCTTGCACAAGCGAGAGGTAGGTACTGACCATTGATTTTTGGGATTGCTCAACGGGTAGACAGTGATTGATGTAACAGAAGAATTGTGATGAGCGACAGGTGTTTGTGTAGATAAGAGTCCAAAGAGTGTTTACTGATAAGGGAAAGTTGACATATGTCTTGCAGTAGACATGTGACGGAGCATAATTTTGCACTAATTTACTTGCATAGTAATCAGACCTCCTGTGGAGTGACAAACTTCAAATGCAAGGTTTAATGTTTACTTAAGAGATTAGGATTTGATTATCGTGTTAGTCAAGTATGAATAACAGCAGAGATATAACTAATATCCGAGAGATAGATAGATACCATGTGCGAAAATGATACACTGAGAGGTAGCAATAGAACTTGGTCGGATGGCTGTGCTAAACAGTGTATTTGGCATTCGTTTTGAACGTTTTTTTTTATCAAGACCACATTTTGAAAATCTCTTTAATCAAAAGTCTATTTTGTAAAATTGTGTGATTTTGGTTGAGGTTTTTGGACAGTGAACCACTGTTTAAGTTTGTAACGTCTTGCTAATGACGCTATTTTGTGCTTCTTCTTGTGCCTGAAACTGGAAACTTGATTTTTAACCGCCGATTGATTTTGAAATAGTACAAAGCGGCTTCAGTTGTTTTTTATTTTTTGTCCCTATATTTTCCAACGTTTTCTCTGCCTTCTAGAATAGTTACGAGTCTGAATGTGTTTTCTCTTACTGTATCTTATGGCTTATTCGTTTTGCTTTGTATCAGTTCCAAATTAAAACTGCTTGAAAATTTCGAATAATTTTCATCAATTGTTTGCCTTCTTTTCACCGCAATTGTATGGTAGACACTTTTTTGAAACATTTTACTAAGTTGTGTGCTTTGACGCGACAGTTAACTTTTTTGTTTGTTTTTTATCTGAAATGTTTTGAAGTTCCTATTTCCTTTTTGTAATTTTTCCACATTTTTTCCGTTGTATGAGTTTTTTCCCTGTCATATGTCTTCATCTGCTGAAAATGAATGAAAGAGCTATTTTTTTACTCAACTCTTCTCTTGTTCGTGGTTTCTAAAGTTTGTTTTTCTGTCAAAAATCTTTTTTTCAATTTGATCTACCTCTGTTCTTGATCGGTTAATGATTTTTTTTATATAGCAGAACAATTTCATCTGCAAAATTGTTTTCATGCTTCTATAATGTAGTTTGTTTGAATATTAAGCCATTGGTTTTGCCTGGCTTGCCTCTCTCATTAATTTCCACTAAAGGCACAATATAATAAAATTCGATCTAAAAATGACGTAATTTGTTGAAATTTTGAGTGGATTGCAAAACTCCAACAACTCTGATCTCAGTGCTGGTCATCAGATTTTGCCTTATTCGTTAAAAACTTTGTGACAATTTTTTTCTGTGAATACTCGCTGTTTCCTTGGACGTTAAGTTTTTCTTATTTAATTCAATGAACACATTTTCAACTGCATTGCTCAAAATGGTCAGCGTTTTTCTAAAATGTGCTATGGTTTTAGTCAGCTTTCTGAATATTTTTCCTCAAAATCTTCTTAAAGAAACATAAATAAAATTCTTGGATGTGTTTTGTGGTTGTATACCTGTCTAATTTTTTGAGTCAAACTCCACTGTATTCCTCTGTTTTTTAGCAGAATGTTCGCGCTTCTGTTATCAAAACATGGTTTTGACCTTTTCGTGCTTCCTTTATCAAAACATGGTTTTGACCTCACGAAGACTGAGTTCCGTGATGGAATATCACTTCGCTACACCTGGGAAGCGAAGAACACGCCAGCCATATGCCCATGCGGGAAAGAATTTAGACTCACCCATGCCCTACATTGCGCCAAAGGCGGGTAAACGCACCTACGACACAACGAAAACAGAGACGTGTTTGCAAACCTGATGGATGACGTTTGCCATGATGTGCAGATAGAACCAAAACTTCAGTGGCTCGATGGAGAAATTTTTTCGAGTAATTCCACCACTACTGATGATGACGCTCGACTGGACTTCAAGTCAAACGCTCTGTGGGGCTCCCGCTTTAATGGCACTTTCTTCGATGTGAAGATTTTCAATGCCGACACTATAAGCTACATCCGAACGAAAATCAGCTTCGCACTTCTGAGGAGCTGTGTTCTCTGCTTGAGAGGGGGTGTCCCGCCCTCAAGCCTCGTGATCTCAGTGAGACTTCGGTTAGCGCACTGAGTGTTTGGCTGCTTAACTTTATTTCCTTGCTTATTCCTTGATATTCCATTTTTACTTTAATCCTTACATACCAGTTCCCTATGTGTGCTATATATATATATATATATATATATATATATATATATATATATATATATATATATATATAGTATGTTAAATTGCTAATTAGTTGTGCTTATAGCCCAGGAGTAAAACAAACGCAACTAAGAATCGTTTACGGAGTCTTCCAAACTGTTTTTCTAATCAGTACTTCGAGTAGGGAAAAAGAAAAGAAATTAGTCGTCAAAAGTAGCAATTTAAATTGAGGAATATAGTGAATCGATAAAGGTTCCTTGTTGCGAATGTTTGTTGAAAAAAAAGAAGAAGTATGTGGAAAAAAACACTTTTTGCTAAGGAATTGGGAACTTTGGAGCAAAAGGTTGAGTTGAATAGAATGAATGCTAATAAGTATTAATAGGAGCCTGATGTCCTCATGTTTAGAAGCATGAATCTGTATTATTCTCCGTGTTCATATTAAAACTGCTAAACAAATAAGAATTTTTTCTGGCATTTTGAAAAAAAAGTCTTTGTTATTTTTCTGCTTTATTTTTCTGCTTCTATCCCAATGAAAATCTGGGTGTCAATGGCAATTTTTTCTTCATTCTGTCGGTTTCTTAATAGTTTTTAAAGCTTTTCCACCGAAAATTGTGGTCTAATCACACAATAAGTCAAGATTTTTTTGTAGCCAAAGTGAATTTTGCGCACCATAGAATGGGGAAAAAATTAAGTCTTTTTCTCCTTAAATATGTTGTTATGTAATGTTACCTCATAATCAATTTATCTTCACGAATGTTAGGCTTCCGTTATACAGTTTTTCTTCGCGTCAACTGAAAAGCAACTTTTGGGCAAATGGTAGGCAGACTTGATTTTCTTTATAGTTTTCTGTTAATTTACCTCTGTTAACTATATGTAAAAATATATATCAAATAACATTCGTTTTTTTATTTTTTTTTCGCAATTAGTTGATTTCAAAGATAACTCCAAATTAAAATAGCGGGCACATCGGAAGTTGCAGCCAGCTAGGGGTTTGCGGACATTTTTTACATCAATGCTTGTAAATTATTAATGCTCGTTGCAACTCAAATCAAGAATAGTTGTCTAAGAAAAGTTTTCGAGGATAAAAAGTTCAGTAGGTGCATTTCGAGTTTAGCCATTAGCTAATGTGGTTCACTTGGGATAGGAGCTATCAGCATTCAGGTGAAGTTTTTTAGAAGCATTTATTCTGTTCAAATATTGGTTGAAAACTCGACAATTTAGCTTTTCTATCTATTACTGCAGATGCATCTCAGTATCATTTCCTCTGTTTTCAAGGTGGTCAATTATTCAGGAATTGACATCTCAGCAGTTGAGTCAGCCGATGCGAATGGCGCTTCGGACGTAGTTGATACGTTTTCAGCAAAGAAGAAGGAGGTATGTTGTTTCAAATGTTGTGAATACGAAATGGAAGTGTTTCTTAATCTTCTGACCAAAATTCTGATTTGCATCAAATTGAGTGAAAAAAACTGATTCATGTCTTAGCACTAATAATGATTTTTATAGCCTAATAAGAGGCTATAGTAGCCATTAGAATTCACACACTGTACTGATAATGTAAAATATCAATTATAGATGGTTATATTCGGGTGGGGGAACAGTACCTAAGAAGTGTCATCAAGCTACCGATTTTCAATGTTCGGCTCATTTAGCAACTTTTAATTTCTAGGCGACACCTATGCCAAGAGCTGGAAAACTTCACGGAAGTGTTATGGCCAATGTAAGGCCTTGTGCGCTCAGATGTAAGTTCTTTGTTCATTTATTGTCATTTTTTTCGCGAGTTCTCCATTATGTTTCTCTCATTCATGCTTTCGTTTCCAGCGATCCGTACAAGTGCAGATGCCGCAATGGAAGTCGAACAGCCTGTTTCCTTTGAGACGCAAGACGCCAAAAAGCCGCAGAAAGTTAGTTGATTAGTTGTTCTCGAAAGTATGATGTAGTTATTAATATCCGCCTCAGCTTCTCAATTGGCTATTATAGCGCTGTTTTTTTTACAATTGAAAAAATCTGAATTTCATTGGGTCGCTGTCTTTTTTACGAATCGAAGAGGAGTATTGGTTTGCTTAAGGTTTTTTTTAATCGGAAGTACTATTCGTTCAGACGCTGTTTTGACCTAAAAGCGAAAGTTAAAAAAATTGCCATGTGAACTAATTTTTTCTGAGCGAGAGAAGTTTTTTGATCATGCGCTGCGTTTAGTGAATGACTTTTTGACTTTGAAAATTAGTTTCTGACTGAATGGCACATATAGATAAGCGTTTTTAGCCGTTTTTTCGTCTAAGTGGCTCATTTTTTTGCTTGTAATTTGGTTTTTTGTAGTAATGATTTTTATTCGATGCTGTATTGAATTGTAAACCTCGCAAATTGGTACCACAGTGTTAAAAACTCAAAAAGGAATATTAGAGGTGTTTTTACTTATTTTTTTGAATAGCCGCACAGCGATAGCTGGGGCTATTATTGGCCTTCTCTTGGTTTTTTATTACGACTCGAAGAGGAGTATTGGTTTTCTTAAGGTTTTTTTTTTACCGGAAGTACTATTCGTTCAGACGCTGTTTTGACCTAAAAGCGAAAGTGAGTAAAATTGCCGTGGGCAGAATTTTTTTCTGAGAACTGAATTTTTCTGAGAACTGCATGGCAGCTTTTTCTGAGCGAGAGAAATTTTTTGATCATGCGCTGCGTTTAGTGAATAGATAACCGTTTTTAGCCGTTTTTTTTGGTCTAAGTGGCCCCATTTGTTGCTTGTAATTTGGTTTTTTGTAAAATTAATTTTTATTAGATGCTATCTTGAAATGTCAACCTCGGAAATTGATGCCACAGTGTTTCGCAGAGCCTGTAAATGCGTTTCAACTTGAAAATTGGCACATTTCTTGATTTTTTAGTTAATTTTTGGCTTTTTTTCTATTAAATTCTTCATTTTTGGATCTTTTAACCGTTTTTTTGTCAAAATTCAGTTAATATGACAACTTCCTTTTGATAATCCATATACTCAACGCCTTTTTCTACCTCGATGTAATTTTGTTTCATAAAATTGTACATATGTTAATCCGATTTTCGTAGTTTTTTTCCGATTTTTGTCAGTTTGTTGTTTTTATTTTGGTTTTAATTACTAGAAATAGTCTTTGTGCAACGTGAGGGACTTCAATGTTATTTCAATAAACATTCATTCATTTTTTGACGTTAAGTTTTTGAAAAACAGTTAAAACTTTTTCATAAATGCAGTCTTAAAAGTGTTTTGACCATTTTTTTGCTAAATGTTTCAATATTTTGTATGTTTGACTTCTGCTTTTTCCTAATTTTATGTTCTCTTCAGGAGGATAGATCTTTGTGTCGGATGATTTGTTATATTTCCTATATCTCGAATCCTAACAATGAAATTTATTCGTTTTTCTTGATTTTTTTATTTGATTTTCAACTTTCAAAGAACAAGAATGTCTTTTTGTTATGGTGTTGCTTATATTGTGCTCACTTTCTTCTGATTTTAGTTAGTATCATTCTAGTTTTGTCCTGGCACCTTCATTTATTTTCGATATATTGATTTTTCTGTTGTTAAAAAATGAATGATTTCAGCTTTTTCTTAGATTTTCGTCATTTCTTTGGTTTGCAATTGATTTCATTCAACATAAGGCAGTACTGAGAGTTTGCTAGCAAGCCTTTTCCAAAATTTTTATTTGTTACTATTTACTGCAACTTTCTTCCGGCGTTGGTATTAATTTAAACGATTTTTTGCCTTTGAATATTTTCTGCTGCTTATGTCTTTTCTATGATCAATTTAATTTTTGAATTAATGTAATATCATGTTGTCTACCATGTGTACAACAGGGAGGAATCATTTGTTGTTTTTTGTCTTAATTGCAGTGATTAGAAATGTAATTATATTGCTTTTCTGATTTTAAAATTTGAGCATTCGTTTTGAAAAATTTAACTTAATTTATTAAATTTATTTGATATCCAATTTTTTACAATCCAAGAATTGGATTGTATTGGTGCTTTGTCTTTTTTTTATTTTTCACAGAAATTGAATTGTTTCGAGGCGCTGTCTTTTTCAAGATCTGTTTACACATTTTTATGATTTTTGAAGTCAAATTGGAGGAACGATTTTGGTCACTATGAAACAGGAAATGGAGCGAAAAAAGTGGAGTGGTTTTGCGGCGTGAATTTTTTTCGCTCTAATTTTAAAGCAGAGTGAGTAAACGGTGTGTGAACAAGAGTTCGCTTTTCGCTAGGTTTTTTCACATGAGGCAATTTCACTTTGATTTTAACTGTTTTTTTTTTTCGTTTTTTTTTTGGATCGGATTTGTTTCTTAATTGTCTTCCCAATCCATTCCTAGTTCATTCTAGGCCTAGTTTTTTTTGTTTGAACCAAGTTACCATTTCACGCTAGTGGTTTTTGTTCACATGCCGCCTTTTTGAAATTGATTTTCTGTTTTTTATCTGATGTTTTTGGATATGGGTTTCACAATTCACTCATCGTTTTTTCTAGGTCTGGTTTTTGTTTAGTCAATGAAAATTCTTTTTTTGTACGTCAGGACTTGTTCTGCTATAATTCTTATTTTGTGGAACAAATTGTTTTTGCTTGAAATCTTTTTGACTTCTCTAGGCTAGTGTCACTCTTCTTTCATTCTGCTAAAAATATTTTTAGACAGCAGTTGGTCAACAAAGCAATTCAAAATAAATAGAGTCAATATCAAAAAACGAAATCAGAAATAGAAACGGGATACACCCATAAAGCCCGATTTTAGATGCCTGTTGCTTGAACTTTGTTCTTAGTTACAATCTCTGATGCTTAAGGGTATTAATACTAGCCCCTGTGTGGTCTCATTACGAAACAGGTGAATGTTCAGCTCCAAAATGACATCAAAATAGTTTGCACTATCACTTTCCACGATCAAAATTGCGCTTCATTTAGAATTTATAATCATTCGCAATTCAACTGGTGGCAATTCACAACTAATATCACGTAAAAATGGGGCTTCTTCTTCAGTGACTTCTGTTATTTGTTAGAACAAAATCTTAGTCCTCCGAGTCTTGGGCTCGAGATCCGAAGTGGACTATGATTTAGTTATAAGATAGTTAGAGAACCAAAGGCTACAAAAGTTTTGATATTCATTTGGTGTAGTAAAGATAGCGACAAAATGAGTAATTTTGAGACGTTTTTTTAAAGCTCCTTTGAGAAATTGGTATGTGAACATGTTTTCGGATTTTGGAAGCCAATTGTTATCATGTGCGGCAAATTGACTGATATTTTCGTTGTTTCTTATGAGTACCGTTAGTATGATACGTATGGGTTCTTATTGCGCCTAAATGCAATTACTTGAATTCTTCGACGAGCAGCTAATGCTTTTGATGGCTTCGACACCATTTGTGAAAAAAATCTCAGCCAGCTATTATAGCGCTCCTATTTTTACACTGTCTATTATAGAGCTGTCTTTTTACAATTAAAAGAATCTGAATTGTATTGTTTTTATTTTGGTTTTAATTACTAGAAATAGTCTTTGTGCAACGTGAGGGACTTCAATGTTATTTCAATAAACATTCATTCATTTTTTGACGTTAAGTTTTTGAAAAACAGTTAAAACTTTTTCATAAATGCAGTCTTAAAAGTGTTTTGACCATTTTTTTGCAAAATGTTTCAATATTTTGTATGTCTGACTTCTGCTTTTGCCTAATTTTATGTTCTCTTCAGGAGGATAGATCTTTGTATCGGATGATTAGTTATATTTTCTATATCTCGAATGCTGAACAATGAAATATATTCGTTTTTTTTTTATTTTTTAATTTGATTTTCAACTTTCAAAGAACAAGAATGTCTTTTTGTTATGGTGTTCCTTACTTTGTGCCCATATTCTTCTGATTCTAGTTAGTATCATTCTAGCTTTGTCCTGGCACCTACATTTATTTTCGATATATTGATTTTTCTGTTGTTAAAAAATGAATGATTTCAGCTTTTTCTTAGATTTCCGTCATTTCTTTGGTTTGCAATTGATTTCATTCAACATAAAGAAGTACTGAGAGTTTGTTGGCAAGCCTTTTCCAAAATTTTTACTTATTACTATTTACTACAATTTTCTTCCGGCGTCGGTATTAATTTAAACGATTTTTTTCCTTCGAATATTTTTCTGCTGCTTATGTTTTGTTATGATAAATTTAATTTTTGAATTAGTGTAAAATCATATTGTATAGCATCTGTACATCAAGGAAGAAGTATGTGTTGTTTTTTGTCTTCATTGCAGTGATTAGAAGTGTAATGGTAGTGGTTTTCTGATTCGTAAATTTGAGCATTTTTTTGAAAAGATTTAATTTAATTTGTAAGATAATTATCTGCCGTTTGCTTTCGCGATCTTTTTGAGATTAGAATCATGAATTATTTTTGGGGCAATTGATAGCCTTGGCCGTTTTTTGTTTTTTGTTGTTTTATCACTTAATCCAGTTGATGAAATTTCTGCCTCTCTCTGTAATATGCTTTAACAAAAATGTTTATTTGTCGCAAAACTCGAAAATTAGATAACTTTTGATTAAATTATTCACTAAAACTGATATACAAGTCATTAAAGTCATTATAATTGAAACTTAAACATCTGAACTATTTTCGGTTTTGCATTCTTGTTGTTTTGTCGGTTTTTTAACAACGTGTCATTGATAACAGGTTTCCTAAATTTTCTGATTAATCTAAAGTGAAATTTAGAACATTTTCACCTAATAGCTTATTTCTTTATCAGTTGAGAAAATTTCTTTTAATTTAAATTGCTGTTCTTTTATTTTCGACCGCGCGCTCTATCTCAATTTTGACTGGTCTCATTTCCTTTATAAAGAATCTACGTTGCATCTCTTTGATGATTCCAGATGATCGTTAATGGTTTTGCAACTTTGAGATCATTGGTTTTAAATAAAGTTTGAGTTAATTTCTTGTTGCTGCTGCGTTTGCTCTTTCGCAAATTGCTGGCTTGGTAGTTTTTTTACAACTTTTTGTAGGCTTTTCAATGTGTTATGGTTTAGCGGTGTAAAGCTTAAAGATTTGATGTTTTGAAGGACCTTCGTCTTTTGAAGGCTTTGCGAAAGCTTTGATGTTCTCAAAACCTTCGTGTTTTGAAGGACATTGATAGCACTTTTTCGAAGTTTTCTTTGAAATTCGACTTTTGACAAATTTCTCGTCTTTCCTTATCTTTTGTCCGTTTATTTTGCGTCTCATTTGTTCCACAGAGGTGGTGTTTTTAAGGTTCCATAGTGTAAACGTTTGTATAATTTGCTGTTATTGATTTTTTTGAATTTGTTAGCACTATTATTCAGACAAATGGAAATAAGCTTTTAATATTGACTTTATTAATGGCCGCCCTCATCTTCTCAGCCGGCTGTCATAGCGCTCCTATTTTTTTTATAGCTGCGAAGCTGTAAGCTGAGCGAAGCTATATTGCGGTGCTCTTGGTTTTTTTTGTTTCGTCGTCTGACGCTCTTTTTTCGTTTTACATTTGTTCACACAGCAAAGTTGAAAAAATCAAATTTTCTGAATGACTTCTTCCTCTCACTAACGGCATTTGCGCGCGTGACGTCATTTCTCACTCGCTTTAGCAAAAGTTTTTAGGTTATTTGCGTGATTAGATTTTGATCACACGTGACTTACCTCCTTCAATAAAATGACTTTTGCACTTTAAAACTTAAATTTAATTTGAAATTGTTTAAGGTCAAAGGAACTCCTATATGCAGTAAAGTTCCCTAATAAGAGGCGTCTGTGGAATGAATTTTAACAAGCTTTTTTAATTTATCGCTGAATGTTTTTTAGACTAGTTTTTTGAGCTGCGTCGATTTTTTTTCAATATAGATCTGTATCTGTTTCTATCTCTATTATATGGCACGCAGGTCTATTCTTTCGCAGCTATTCCGGCAATCTGCCGGCTATGTTTTACAATTCAAAGAGTTTGAATTGTTTCGGGGCGCATTCTTTTTCAAGATCTGTTCAGACATTTTCATGATTTTTGAAGTCAAATTGGAGTAGCGGTTTTGGTTACGCCGAAACAGGAAATGGAGAGAAAAAAGTCGAGTGGTTTTGCAGCGTGAATTTTTTTTGCTCTAATTTTAAAATAGAGTGAGTAAACGATGTTTGAACAAAAATTCGCTTTCTCGCTAGGTTTTTTCACATGCGGCAATTTCACTTTGATTTTTGCTGGTTTTTTTTCAATTTTTTGGATCGGATTTGTTTCTTAATTGTCTTCCCAATCCATTCCTAGTTCATTCTAGGCCTAGTTTTTTTGTTTGAACCAAGTTCCCATTTCACGCTAGTGGTTTGTTGTTCACATGCGGCCTTTTTGAAATTGATTTTCTGTTTTTTATCTGATGTTTTTGGATATGGGTTTCCCAATTCACTCATCGTTTTTTCTAGGTCTGGTTTTTGTTTAGTCAATGAAAATTCTTTTTTTGTACGTCAGGACTTGTTCTGCTATAATTTTTATTTTGTGGAACAAATTGTTTTTGCTTGAAATCTTTTTGACTTCTCTAGGCTAGTGTCACTTCTTTCATTCTGCTAAAAATATTTTTAGACAGCAGTTGGTCAACAAAGCAATTCAAAATAAATAGAGTCAATATCAAAAAACGAAATCAGAAATAGAAACGGGATACACCCATAAAGCCCGATTTTAGATGCCTGTTGCTTGAACTTTGTTCTTAGTTACAATCTCTGATGCTTAAATGTATTAATACTAGCCCCTGTGTGGTCTCATTACGAAACAGGTGAATGTTCAGCTCCAAAATGACATCAAAATAGTTTGCACTTTAAAATGGTTTGTAAATAGTTTTTTTTCTAGTTTTTTCTCTCTTCTTTCAATCGCAATCTTCGTTATGGGAATCAACGGCGGCTATTTTCCGGTAATCTGCTGGGTATGTTTGTAGTCGTGTGTCTTCTTTCATTCAACATTTTCAAAATTTTTTTGAATTTTTGATCATTTTTACGTCCTTTTTGAGTTTTCGACGATCAAAATTAAGCTTCGTTTAAAATTGATTATATTTTCGCAATTCGACTGGTGGCAATTCACAACTAATATCACGTAAAAATGACCCGAATAAGGCTTCTTTTTTAGTGACTTTTATTATTTGTTAGATCAAAATCTTAGTCGTCCGAGTCTTGGACTCGAAACCCGAAGTTATCAGATAGTTAGAGAACCAAAGGCTACAAAAGTGTTGATATTCATTTGGTGTAGTCATTTGGTTTCCCTAATCTTTTACTAGCCCTTTTAACGCCTTTTTTGCTTATTCCGAGAATAACTTTCGATTTATAGCTCAGGCGTCAACTGCCATGTTAAGGTCAAATGCCATAGGTGACAGCAAGGGTTTATGTCAATCTGCTAAACAAAATTCCAAAGCAGAGGGAAGTTTTATAGTGATCTTTGTTCATTCCGTGTTCTGAGAGAGAGAGAGAGAGAGAGAGAGAGAGAGAGAGAGAGAGAGTTGTTTTTTTTTCGTCGTCCGAGTCTTGGGCTCGAGACCCGAATTGAATTGGACTATGATTTAGTTATAAGATAGTTAGAGAACCAATGGCTACAAAAGTGTTGATTTTCATTTGTTGTAGTAAAGATAGCGAAAAAATGAGTAATTTTGAGACGTTTTATTTAAAACGCCTTTCAGAAATTGGTATGTGAACATGTGTTTGGTTTTTGGAAGCCAGTTGTTTTCATGTGCGGCAAATTGACTTCTGTTTTTGTTATTTCTTCTCTTGAGTACCGTTAGTATGATACGTATGTGTTCTTATTGCTTTAAATACAATTACTTGAATTCTTCGACGAGCAGCTAGTGCTTTTGATGGCTTCGACACCATTTGTTGTCAAAAACATTTTTTGAATAATTAATTTTTGTCTTTATTCTTTTTTGTCTTTTTTATTAATAACCGCTGTCAGCCTTCTATTTGCTATTATATAGATGTAATCTTTTTTCGCTTTACCTTTTTTGATCACGTTTTTCTTTTTATATCAGTCTTGGTTTTCACCTTTGACTCGTGACTTTCTTCACTCTCTTTTTCAATTGAATCGTTTTCAATTTCGTTCACGCATTGAAATACATAATATAGTGAATACGCTCAATGTCAAAACAGCAAAATCAAAAGAAACGGGATAAACCGATGAAGGCCGGTCGTTAAGTCAACGTGCATTAGTTTATCAAAGTTCTTTGGAGCGATTTGCAGCTGACATTATTAAGCTTAATGGCTTCCGTTAAGCTTTAGAAGCTGAATTAAGTATAGTTTTAGAATCTAATTGAAACTGCACACCAATTAAGAACACTTTTTGAAACTTAGGAAAAACTTTAAATTTTTATCTGTTCTTTTTTTGTTTTTATCTCTCAATTCGGATGGGCGTCAACGGCGGAATTCTCCCCTCGATTTGACGGCTATGTTTATACTTTTGTCTGATCTCTTAATAACACTAATTCCAAGTCTCAGTGTTTGCTGCAGAGCTTCAGATGATCCTGAATGTTTTGATTTCAATTTTAGTGGTTTTCATTACTTTGACACCATCTATTCTGTTTAAGGTTTTGAGAGTATTTAGTGTACTTTTTGCTATCTTATCGTTCAATCTTATTAGGACGCTATTGCTCAAAAGGATCCTTTTATTCGATTTAACTGTTTTTAATAGCCGCCCTCATCTTCTCAGCCGGCTGTTATTGCGCTCGTATTTTTTTTTTACTTCGTCAAACTTTTTTTCGCTTTACCATTTTGCCGCTTTTCCGACATTTTGCGTGAAATCTTTTTGACTTCTCTAGGCTAGTTTCTCTCTTCTCTCATTCTGCTAAAAGTGAATTTGAACATCAGTTGCTAAGCAAAGCAATTCAAAATGAACAGAGTCGGTATAAAAAATTGAAGTCAGAAATAGAAACGGGATAAACCCATAAAGCCCAATTTTAGATGCCCGCTATTTGAACGTCGTTCCTATAAGTCTTAGTTACCACCTCTAATGCTTATTGGTGTTGATAGTAGCCCCTGTAGCCTCTCTCTAAGAAACAGAAGTATGTTCAACTACGAAATGCCATCAAAATAAATTGGACTTAAAAAACATTTTTGTACAAAAATCTTTTTTTTTCAATATATTCTATTCGTTCAATCCCAATCATGCTTATTGGAATCAACGGCGGCTGTTTTCCGGCAATCTGCCGGGTATTTTCAAAGATAATGCTTATAATGACCTGCCACTAATTGTTTTCACAAATTTTAGCGAGTTTTTGAGTTTTGCAAGTTTTTGTTCATTTTTTCTCTCATCTCTTATTCTCGATTATGACAAGTCTCATTTGTTGCTAAGGATGCTCTTCATGCTGCTAACAAGGATGATTATACGCTGTTCGCTTTCTGAAAATGTTGTTGGGGTTTTGAGTTCTGCTAGTAATGTACTTTTTGCTGTCTGATCGCCAAATCTCCCAACTGACAGATTTCATCAGTTGCTATAGCTGAATCTAATTAATCGCTCGAGTTCAGAGCAGTCGTTTTTATATAATTTTAACACTTTTCTAAAAAAACAAAAGGTTCTTTTCGTCTTGTCCCTTTAGTCTTTTTAGTCTATTTGTTTTTTTTCTCTCGTGGTCCTCTTGATTATTCTCAAGAATAACAATTAGTTTTTGGCGTTTTGAAGCAGCGTTATATTGGGTCAATATAGTGGGTCTTTTTTTACCTAACGTTTTTATTGACTGAGATATCATTTATTTTCGAATTATTTGTGATTTTATGATTCTTCCGTTCATTTG
Source organism: Convolutriloba macropyga (assembly GCF_964194025.1). Taxonomy (NCBI): domain Eukaryota; kingdom Metazoa; phylum Xenacoelomorpha; order Acoela; family Convolutidae; genus Convolutriloba; species Convolutriloba macropyga. The sequence continues at coordinate 54,297,024 of NC_134469.1, forward strand.
TAGTTTTATTGCTCCTTTGGGGGCCATAGAACCAATAAAAGGTAACCTATGACTTCTAAAGTATTATAATAAGCCGTTGTTAGGGTTTTTGATTTTTATATCTACTTATCTAATTATGGATTGTTTAGTTGACGCCGCTGGTTATCGATGTTATTCTGATTTTTGCCAATTACTTTACTTTTTGGTTTACTTTACTATCCTTTTCGCTTTGCCTGCCATTGATTTCCACAAGTTTTATTGTGCGCATTGGAATAAATTTTAATAATATCTTGATAAAATGTTGTTTTTTGTTATTCTTTCAACACTAAAAGCTTGCAAATTGAGAGGTTCTAATGGTTGTTTAAGTTTTGTTCATTTTTGCGCATATAGGGTCACGGTCTTCGTTGACTGTCTTAGTTTGATGCTTCTGTAAGAATGTTGAAAAGTACGTTGAATTTTCTGTTTATGTTTACATGATAATGAATGGGGTGCAGATCTGTATGGTAAAACAGAGGATGTTCAAGTCTACGGATTGTATTAAACGAATAAAGCCTGGGCACTAAGACCTATTATTTGGAAACAGTTCAGTAACTAACAATGTTTCTTAGAGTATACTGTAAATTGGTTCTAATTCTACGCTTATATCCCTCCAATTTACGGGCAATTCACTATTTTTATGGAATCTTCTGAAACTGCAAACCAAATTAAAACAATTTTTTTCCACATTTAGAAAGATTTAGCTTTCGCCAATTTTTCCAATTTTTTCGAGTTTTTTGAATCCCGACTTCGTTCAGTAGGGTCATTGGCGGCTTATTTCCAGTAATTTTCCAGCTATGTTTTCTATATTGGTGAAACTGTAAGCTAAATAACGAAGCTCATTGTTCTGCCATGTGAATTTCTATCAATAATTTTCAAGAAGGGTGAGGAAAAGGAATTTGAGCAACATTTGCTTTCTTGGTAATTGTTGTTCGTGTGCATTGATCTGGCTTCAGTTTGTACATTTTTTCAGTTTTCTGATCACTTTAGGAATTGCTCTCGAACGAAATTTGTGGCAAATATTGTAAACATGTATTTTTATGCAAAATTTCTCCTAAACGTTTTTATGTTTTCGCTCCAGAACATTCTTTCTTGAGTTAGTTTTCATGCATACGTTCTTCATTTTTGAGTGATCTAGGTTGCTCTCATTCTGAAATCAAGTTTGATTCTAATATAAAATAAATTAGGAACGAAAGAGAAGCAAAACCATTGTAGCTTAGTGGGTAAGATGGCATCGAGGAGGTTTTGAGTTCGAACCCCTGTGGGTTCATTTTTCATCCATAAATCATTTCTAAGCTACAATCCTCGAGATTAAATTGCGTTTACCTGTCTTTCGAGAGCAATTCATCCGACGTTGGTCGGTTTGTCTTATAATTGGTTTCCCGAATCTTTTACTAGCCCTTTTTTCGCCTTTTTTGCTTATTCCGAGAATAATCTTCGATTTATAGCTCAGGCGTCAACTGCCGTGTCAAAGTCAATTTCCATAGGTGACAGCAAGGGTTTAGGTCAATCTGCTAAACAAAATTTCAAAGCAGAGGGAAGTTTTATAGTGATCTTTGTTCATTCCGTGTTCTGAGAGAGAGTTGTTTTTCACATCGGAAAGAGGTTGCAATTTTTTTTTTCTAAGTGAGGAAATTTTTGATCACATGTGGCCTTTCAGAGCAGTTTTTTGTTTTAACTTTGTGTTCTCGGGCAAATTATTTTTTCCTACATAATTGATGAACTGATTTAGGGTTCGATAGCCGTTTTGACCATTTTAAAGTTTAAAGTGGACTTTCATTGTGCAATTTTGTGATTTCTTTCTACTTTTTGACTTTTGGACGAGTTTTTGCTGTTTGTGTGGTATTTTTCAGGTTTTAAAGTCTCTAAATTCAGAAGGTACAAATGATTATTTATCTTGTTTTGTTAGTCTTCTGATTTGAATTATATCAATTTCAACTTTTGTGAGCAAACTGTTTTTGTGTATTTGAAGTTTTTCAGTTTCTTAGTTCTTTTATGTATTCAGCATTACCAATTCCATTATAGATACAAAGTTTGTAGATTTATTGATAATCGTCTTTTTGCTTTTGTTTTCTGGGGTTTTCAAAAAATAGAATTTTAACGTTTGGCAATTGCGGAGTAGGAGTTATCTAGTTTATTTCACAAGTTTTCCAGTTGTTTTTAAATTCAATAACCATTGTCAACTGCTCAAATGCTATTATATAACTGCTAGGCTTTGAGTTCGGTTTTTCAATTTCACTCAATTCGTGATTTTTACTTTTGAGTTCTGACTTACCTCACTCACTATTTTGTCTGGATGGACTCTTGAATTTCCTCAACAAATTGACAAAATATTTTAAATATGGTCAAAACAATAAAATCTGTTGCTATCGTTAATCTCACGCAATTCTGTTCCGCAGCTATTTCGGCAATCTAACGGCTAGGTTTATTTCTTTCCTTATTCTGTTTCAATTTGTTACTGTTTTTCAATATGCTTATGGAGCCTGTTTAATGGTGCGGAGGGCGGTTCTCAATCTTAGAACCTAATTTTCAGATAATCTAATTTTACATCTCATATAACCTAATTTTCTGTTGAGTCTGAGTTGAGGCGCAACGAATTGCTGACACAAAACTGTTATAGAAAATCGGTTAATCTGTTTTTTATTTGCTCTCGAACGAAATTTGATGAAATTATTGTACACGTATGCATAGTTTTCCCTTGACCGGGCATTTTTTAAATTTCATTTCTCGGGTGACTTTTTCACGCTTGACTTATCAAGGCTACATCCCCCTCTGAATTAGTTTGCCCCGCCTGTGGGTCAGTTAGTCGGCTCTCAATTTTAATAGCTGTGATAAATGCGCGGAGTCATTTTAGGTCTACTTTTGTCTACAGAACCAATATAATTCAACTTTTTGGATTGCAAATAGACAGCGCCATACCAGAAGTCAAATTGAATCCAAGTCAAAAGTCCTTTTACAATCCAAAAACTAGGATTATATTGGTGCTGTTTTGTTTTTGTAATATGTGTCACAATTTTTTCAATGATTTAGGGCTTTAAAAACTATAAACAGTTGAAGCCCTCGTGGCCCTAAATAGCATTGGAGTTCTTAAGCTGGCTTTGGCAGTCTTCCGTGCCTATAGGGAAGACAGAAATTCAAAGTGCAAAGGTGACTGTTTTTTCTGTTTTTTATTAGTTCTGTTTGCTTAATTCGGTCTTCAATGTCTTCAATTGACGATGATCAGAGTTCATAATGGTTTTGCGATGATCAATTTTCAATCTGTTCGGGGTCGGACCCGCAGTGTGTGTTTTTGTACCCCAATGACAAGTTATGTGTTGTTATATAGCACTTTGCTATGATTTTGGGGGCTTCCTACTACGCTGGGGGGCAATAGATCGAGATTTTTTCATGCCTGTTTTCGAGTTACATGTGTCAGTATTGCCAATTGAAAGACACATAATTGTGTTATATTCTAATTTAACTTTTCGACGTTTTGCTGTTATGTTTGTTAGGGGCCAATTGACATTTTTTAAAGCACGTGTCTGTTTTGATTTTAACAGCACAAAAATGGCTTTAATTAATTAAGATTCGCAAATTTTAGCAAGATTCTAGTATTTTTTTTTAAATTCTGGTGCTTGTATTTTTTACCGATTTTTGTCTCGTTTTATGTCCTGGCCGGCGGGTTTCTTGTTTTTAAAGATTTAGCTAAGAAATTTGGTGTTTCTGAACAAAGTATCAAAGCAATTTTTTAGTCAAGTGGCTGATAAAGCAACTTTTGCTTTTGGGATGTGTTATTTCGTAGATTTTTACTTTATTTTTTGGTGTTTTTGTTTTTTGCCTGCGTCTGACTTGCTGTTTTTTTCCTCTCATTTTTTATGATAGATGTGTACCAAGGTTGCCGTTCTTTTAGTTGGCAAGTTTTTTTGTTTCAAGTAATGGTATATCAGTAAAAATGAGGGGTACATTAATGCATATCTACAGTACAATTAGGAAATTATTAGAGCATCATTTTTCTGAGGTTTTTCAGGTCTCATTTTTTAAAAGATTTTTGAGACTTCCGGTCAACAAAGCTATCGCACTTATGTTCTCATTTGTTTTTTTATTTTTTTTTTAATATTCTTACAACTAAGCATCTTGAATCACTTTTGATTGGGTGACATTTTGCTACTTTCCTGCAATTTTTCCGTTTACATCATAGTGAATGTCTGAAGCACTGTGTTGAGCATAACAATTTAGATCAATGGCTATCGAATGAAGTTCAAAGCACTTACGTTAGTCTTATGTCTTGGTTGATGCAATATATTATCTTTTCCACTGATTCCTTTTGCCGCCGATTTTTGATTTCAGAGTTTCAAGCAGCTAAACTCTATTAGTTTGTTACAAAAATGCGCCAAAATGTTTTTTTTTCACTTGTGGTCTGTATATTGGTCTATAATAATTTGAAAAACATCATTTGGAGCCTTTTAGTTAAGAGATAGCCCTCCGCTAAAGCAAGGTAGAGTTTCCCCTATACTTAAGCTGGTATAGAGGCTACAATAGAATCGAGCCCACCTTTCATTTGCGAGCAGAGTAATTTGTCCTACGTTTGTCAGTTTTGTTTTGAAAATGCGTTTGGCTCATACAAGTCAACTGCTGGCGTGATAGCCGAGAGGTAAGGTGTGTGATTCATACGCCAATGATTGAGAGTTCAATCCCCTGACTCCGTGAAGCAGTCTGTGTGAGGATGAGCTCTTACCTAACCACAGCTTCGGGTTGACCATAGCTTGACCAATGTTGGCTGCAATGATGGTACCACGTTAAAGTTTCAGACGAAAAAAAGTGGCAATAGTCACCAAAAAAAGAGAGAGCAATGCTGCTCATAAAAGAACGGTCTGGAATGTGGGGAATAATAAGAAAAAGGACAGCTGAGAACAGGCTACTGTAGGGCTAATGCTGTTCCGCTGCGATAACGCAGAAGCCACAATTATTGTTATTAATTACTAATTATGACCTGTTGTTGGCTAGGTCAATATTTTCACATGGAGATGACTGAACTGCAAAAAAAGTTTCGCCGCAAAGAAATGCCAGGAATTCAAAAATAATGAATAAATTTTGGTGGTGTACCCAATTCCCGAATATTAAGAGTTTTTCAGAAAAGGAGATCTCGAATGCTATTAGATGACGAATATTATCCCACAATTGATGATGAAGATGTTCTTGCCCCGAATAAGCCAAAAAATGGAACTAATGAGTTGTCTATGTCCAAAAATAGCTGTGATATAATGGAAGCTCCTAATGATGTGTGCGCATCATCAGCTGATAATGGCTTGCGTCAAAATATTCAGGTACTTTCTCCCCATATTTTTCTTTTCAATGTCGCTCAACTTCAGTTATTATCTCCTATTGATGACCAAAAAAATTTTAAACAGCTTTGACTAATTCTGGCTTGCATACGACTTCATGGTGGAAGAATTGATTTTTTGAGGCTTCATATGAATGTTCCGGGCCTTTTCGTTTAAGTTCGGCGAGATTTTTATCCAGCCTACATTAAGTGTACCTTTGCAAAATCGCTCTTTTGAGATTGTGTCAGCGACATTTGTGAAAAAGATTTTGAAATAATTATAGCTGCGAAGCTGTAAGCTGAGCGTAGCTATATTGCGGTGCTCTTGGTTCTTTATAATTCAAAGAATTTGAATTGTATTGGGGCGCTGTCTTTTTTTCAAGATCTGTTCACACATTTTCATGATTTTTGAAGTCAAATTGGAGTGGTGATTTTGGTCACGCCGAAACAGAAAGTGGAGCGAAAAAGCGAGTGGTTTTGTGGCGTGAATTTTTTTCGCTCTAATTTTAAAGTAGTGAGAAAACGGCGTTTGAACGAAAATTCGCTTTCTCGCTAGTGTTTTTTGTTCACATGCGGCAATTTCACTTTGGCTTTTACTATTTTTTTTAGATTTTTTGGATCGGATTTTTTTCTAAATGGTTTTCCCAATCCATTCATAGTTCATTCCAGGTCTAGTTTTTTGTTTAGTCAATGAAAATTCTTTGAATTGTACGTCAGGACTTGTCCTGCTATGTTTTTTTTGTTTCGTCGTCTGACGCTCTTTTTTCGTTTTACATTTGTTCACTCAGCAAAGCTGAAAAAGACAATTTTTCTGAATGACTTCTTCCTCTCACTAAAGGCATTTGCGCGCGTGACGTCATTTCTCACTCGCTTTAGCAAAAGTTTTTAGGTTATTTGCGTGATTAGATTTTGATCACACGTGACTTACCTCCTTCAATAAAATGACTTTTGCACTTTAAAACTTAAGTTTAATTTGAAATTGTTTAAGGTCAAAGGAACTCCTATATGCAGTAAAGTTCCCTAATAAGAGGCGTCTGTGGAATGAATTTTAACAAGCTTTTTTAATTTATCGCTGAATGTTTTTTAGACTAGTTTTTTGAGCTGCGTCGATTTTTTTTCAATATAGATCTGTATCTGTTTCTATCTCTATTGTATGGCACGCAGGTCTATTCTTTGGCAGCTATTCCGGCAATCTGCCGGCTATGTTTAATAACTTTGAATTACTTTGAATTTTAAATATTCTATAAAAATTGTTATCAATCGTCATAACTTTTTACATTTTTGATCTTGCACAAACAACCATTTGCGGCGTTCGTGGTCCTTTACAATTCAAAAAAATTGAATCGTATTGGTACACTTTCTTTTTTACGACTCGAAGAGGAGTATTGGTGGAGCCTCTTTTTGACCCGTAATTTTGTTAGTGTATTTGAAACAGGAAGTGAAGTCCCTGATAACTGTTTAGGTCAAATTGCCTAAGAACTGATGGAGGAGAGATTGGTTTTCTGTTCATGTCGCTTATTTGAGAGCCAGCGACGAAAGTAGGTGTAAAAAATTTTTCACTAAGCGAGCATTTTTTTGAGATCCAGTACGGCTTTTTAAAAGCACTTTGTTTATTTTCAACTCTTTTTTTTTCAGTCAAAAGTGTTTCTTTCAATTATCTAGCCCGGCATTAGAGTGCGTGAATTTTTCACTTTTGATATCAATTTTCAGCTGTTTTTACCTTTTTTACCATTTTTTACCATTTTCTAGAAATAAAATTTTGCGTGGTTTTAAGTTTTTTTTAGCATTTTTTGTATTATTCTTCAGTTATTGATAGCATTTGGGGAGTTTTGTTTTGATATCAGTTATTTTAGCTCATTATACATTTTTCTATTTCTTCGCTTTTTTTGTTTGCTTTTTAATTCGTTTAACATGTTGCTGCAAAGTTTGGGGTGGGTGACTGCTACCTGTTCTCAACTACCAGTTGATTACAGCTTTGCGGGGACAAGAAACAGTGTTTTTGGTGTAAATATTGATACGAAAATAGCTCCCTTGTAACTTATTTCTTTCAATTTTTGCCAGATTTAGACAGCTTTGTGGGTCTATAAAGTCTTTTGTATTGTTGCTTGAGCATTTGAGTGCGCGGTTTTTTTTAAAAAACAGGTTTTCTTTTTTCTGATTTTTTTAGTTTGGTTGATTTCTGGGGCTAAATAATTCATTAATTGACTTCAAATTACGTTTTCAAACAGGTTTTTTTTCTTTAAAAAACAGGTTTTCATATTTCTGATTTTTTTTAAGTCTGTTGATTTTTTGGGCTAAATAATTCAGTCGTATTGCTGCTTGAGCATTTGAGTGCGCTGGTTTTTTATAAAAAAAACCAAGCATGATTTCTTGGGCTAAATAGTTCATTAATTGACTCCGAATTACTTTTTAATAGCCCCACAGCGATAGCTGGAGCTATTATTGGCCTTCTCTTGGTTTTTTTTATTTGAGCGATTTTATTTGATATGAGCGAATGCAACTTTTTAGCGCCTGGAATTGGGGTACTGATTTTTGGGAAGGATGAGAAGGATAGCCTTTTTGGAAGGATAAGTTGATTCTGAAGAAACTATTATCTGAATTTTTAGCAGCATTTCGTTAAAAGTTGCAGTTTTTCTCAGGTTTTCTTTTTTCTGATTTTTTTAGGTTGGTTGATTTTTGGGGCGAAATAATTCTTTAATTAACTTCAAATTACTTTTTCAAACAGGTTTTTTTCTTTAAAAAACAGGTTTTCATACTTCTGATTTTTTTAAGTCTGTTGATTTCTTGGCTAAATAATTCATTCGTATTGTTGCATGACCATTTGAGTGCGCTGGTTTTTTATTAAACAAAAACCAAGCAGGTTTTCATTTATGATTTTTTTAGGTTGGTTGATTTCTGGGGCTAAATAATTCATTAATTGACTTCAAATTACGTTTTCAAACAGGTTTTTTTCTTTAAAAAACAGGTTTTCATATTTCTGATTTTTTTTCAGTCTGTTGATTTCTTGGGCTGAATAATTCAGTCGTATTGCTGCTTGAGCATTTGAGTGCGCTGGTTTTTTATTAAAAAAACCAAGCATGATTTCTTGGGCTAAATAGTTCATTAATTGACTCCAAATTACTTTTTAATAGCCGCACAGCGATAGCTGGAGCTATTATTGGCCTTCTCTCGGTTTTTTTTATTTCGTCTTCACGATTTTTGTTACAACCATATGATGTCACAACCACTTCAAATGTGCTTTTTGTTCGTTCGTTCATGCAATTTCAACTGAAATGCGTGTGTGACGTCATTTTTTGCTCTTAGTGGAGCAAGTTTTTTTGTTGATTCGCGTGATTAAATTTTTGGTCACACTTGACTTACCTCACTCTCAAAATTGACTTCCTCACTTTGAAATAGACTTTTATTTACTTTAATTCAAAGAGATAAGGTCAAATGGGTGTGTGTCACTCTAAATGAAGGTTATTTGAGAGTAGCTAATAAAGGCAGCAATAACTTATACAGATTTTTAATCAAAATATAACAGATCAGCCTTCAATGAAAAGACGATTTTTTTGGTCTGTCTTTACTGTTTTTTTTAGACTGCAGATCTACGAAGCTATTGCGGCTATTTTCTGGCAATCTGCCAGTTATGTTCAATTTTTTATGAGTCTGACAAGGGGTAATAGTATTCTCACAGGTTTTTGCAGAGCTGACTCTTCCAAACGTTTCCGGAGCTCTTCAGGCTACTTTTATTTGATACTTGAGCTAGCAATTAAACCCCGAAAATGCAAGGAAAGAATAAAGTTTTAAAAAATTTCTGCTGTGAAAGGAGCGTCGGAGATAGATAGGTATATATATCTAGGTATATATATATCTATATATAGATAGATAGATAGATAGATATATAGATAGATAGATAGATAGATAGATAGATAGATAGATAGATAGATAGATAGATAGATAGATAGATAGATAGATAGATAGATAGATAGATAGATAGATAGATAGATAGATAGATAGATAGATATATAGATAGATAGATAGATAGATAGATAGATAGATAGATAGATAGATAGATAGATAGATAGATAGATAGATAGATAGATAGATAGATAGATAGATAGATAGATAGATAGATAGATAGATAGATAGATAGATAGATAGATAGATAGATAGATAGATAGATAGATAGATAGATAGATAGATAGATAGATAGATAGATAGATAGATAGATAGATAGATAGATAGATAGATAGATAGATAGATAGATAGATAGATAGATAGATAGATAGATAGATAGATAGATAAATGGATAGATGGATAGATGGGTAGATGGATAGATAGATAGATAGATAGATAGATAGATAGAGAGAGAGAGAGAGAGAAAGAGAGAGTGGTAGATTTTTTTTTCTTCTAGCTTCGTTTGGAACAGAGAAATATAGATATGAAAAAATTTCTGTCAGTGAGTGAAATTTTGTGTTCACGTGCCGCTTTGAAGCCGATTTTTGGTTCCAAGTTTTTTTTATTGTGACCAAGAGGTTCTTGTAGAATATATTTTCAACTTTCTGTTTAATTTGATACTGTGTTGCAGCTTTCTGTTACACAAAAGGGTTGAAATAAAGAAATTCCACTTATTTTTCTGTTCTGAGATTGCGATTTCTGGGCCACTCTACTTCTGTATTGAATTTATTGCGAACTGAATTGAAGACTAATGCTTGTATGCACGGTTTACTAAACATTGAACTAAGTTTTGTTGGTGAAAATCTGCTTTTTCCGATGAAATTTTACAAATAGTGATATTCGATAAATTTTTTCTCGGCTTTTCTTTATTTCCAAAACAGATATATGCGGTCTTATTATGTCCTGCACAATTTTTTGGGGCAGATGAACAGCTTCGGTTGCATGAGCGAACTTTTTTGTTTGTATGTGTTCTTGTACTATGCGAAAAATAAATTGAAGTTTCATATTTTTAGTACAGTTTACATAAAACTAAAATCCGCTTTATCTGAGTTAAGTTTGTTATTTTGTTCGACCTCAGCATTCTGCCAGGAGATTCTAGCAATTTGGAAGCTAATTTTACCTTTTATTGTCAACGGGAAATCAAATTTGTGAAGTAATTTTAATTACGCTGGAGTAGTACGATGAGTGGAAAGCGAGTAGTTATAAGGCGTGACATTGTTTCAAACTGCTTTGAAATCAATTGAGAAAAAAGTTTAAACAAAAATGTTCGGTTTTGTGTGTGCGAGTTTTTGTTCACGTGCAGTAATTTAACTTTCGTTTTCACTGTTTTCTCTCCGTTTTTTGAAGGAATACTTTTGAAAGGTTAAACGGGTACTTTATTAATGCATAGTTGTTTTAAGACCGCAAAAGGTAACTAATGGTTTTCAAGATGCTAATTGTCTTTGTAATATTTAGATGATTTTGTTGGATGTTGCCTTTTTTGTAGTCCCTTTTTTGTTATTTGGTCTCTTGAATGGGCCTAAATAGTTCTCTATTGAGGTTGGATCAAATTGATTTCTTGATTTGAATAGAAAACAAACGGTTTCACCGAATTTGAGACTAATTGTTTTCAAATATAAATTCAACGAATTTAGGGATTTCTTCTTCTTTCATGGAAGTACCACTCAGCCTGATAATGGAAAGCTCCAAAAGGCTCCTGATGATTTTGAAGGTTTTTAATATCTAACTTTTCCTTTTTTGAAAACTTTGACACGACTTGCGTTCAAAAATTATTATTATTAATAGCCGCGCGCAGTTTTTCTGCCGGCTGTTATAGCGCTTCTATTTTTTGGTCGTATTAAAATTTTTTCGCTTTATTTTAGTTCACAGCTTGTTCAACATTTTGCGTGAAATCTTTTTAACTTCTCTAGGCTAGTTTCACTCTTCTCTAATTCTGCTAAGGGTTTTTAGACAGCAGTTGCTCAGCAAAGCAATTCAAAATGATCAGAGTTGGTATCAAAAAACGTAATCAGAAATTGAAATGGGGTAAACCCATAAAGCCCAATCTTAGATGCCCGTTACTCGCACTTTGATCTTACTTACGATCTCTAATGCTTATTCGTATTGATACTAGCCCCTGTGTGGTCTCACTACGAAGCAGGAGCATGTTCAGCTCCAAAATGACATCAGAATAGTTTTAGCAATTAATAATTGTATCTGTAAAAACGACCGTCTTTTTCTAGTTTTTTTTTCACTTTTTTTTTCAATCCCAATCTGGGTTATGGGAATCAACGAAGGCTATTTTCCGGCAATCTCCGGGGTAAATTTTCATTTGCCGCTTATTTCGTTGTCTAGTTTTTCTTTCACTGCGTCTCTTTAATGATGGATACCACTGGCCATTTTGTTGGACAATTTTGAGATCGCATAATTCTTCAATTCAAAACTATCAGTTTTTTTTCAGGCTTTGCTTTTTCTGGTAGTTGTTTTATTTGTTCGGTCACTTAATCTATCTGTCTCTTAGTTTCTCCTATTCTTGCTCTTTTTTATTGATAACTAACAGTTTTCGAGACTTTGACACAACTTTTTTTTTAAAATGTTTGTGATTATTTGCATTTCGCGTTTTTTTTTGTAATTGTTTTTTTCTTGTTCTATCGTAAAGTCATTTAAAATAGTTCTCTTTTGTTCTCTAGTTAGGCATATTTGCATTCATTCAAAGGTTTCAATTCAATATTAATATTTTTAATAGCTGTCGTCAGCCTCTCAACAACTATTTTTTAGCCGCTCTCCTTTTACAATCCAAGAATTGAATTGTATTGATGCTCTGCATTTTTTTGCAAGATGTTTTAACAACTTTTTCATGACTTTGAGATTTTAAAACGGATAAGCAGGTAAAAAGCTCAGCATGCATCAAATTTCATTAGAGGCCCTTAGCCACGTTTAGTAGTCCTTCAAGTGCTTAGAGTGGTGAAGCTACTGGGAAGGCCGCGATTCAAGGTTAAAGGGTCATTGTAAGGAGTTTTTGAGCACAAAATGCTGAAAATTTTTCGCGTTTTTTCGTCATTTTTGCTGGACCCGTCTGAAATTGAGGTTTGTAAAAGTTGATAAAGGTGTTTGGAATATTTATGAGCTATTTGTTTTGTACTCCAAACGTAGCACGCAAATTTATTTTTTTGACAACTATTATCATTATTTTGCTAGCCCCAAATGTTCGATGTTATGTTATTGCATAGTTTCTAGTGGTAATTGAGGGCTTTTCAGCATTTAAATCGCACTTTTTGAAAAAGCTTGCAATTTTTTACAATTTTTTTCTATTTTTTTTAATAGCCACTGGAGAGAATGAAATGGTTCTGCAGTTTTGGCAATTTTCATTTTATTAATGAAAAATTTGACATGTTTCTCTATTTTTGCTTTTTTGGCCTATAAACCTTTTTCAAGGCTTGTGCTTAGGCTAATAGGTATATTTAATTGGATCAAACTTGGCCTTCAGGATTAAAGATTCAAGAGTTTTAGCAATGATTATATCTTTGTTTAGTTTGTTTGATTTTATTTTCTCCAACTTTGAGATTTTTCATTTTGGCTGGCGTTGCTCAACTGATCTTCTGGTCAGGTGCAGTAGTCCTAAGTTTTTCGTTCAATTCTTTGGATTGTATTTCAGGACTTAACCTGCTATATATATTTTTTCAAAACCAGCTTTACTTTTTGATCAAGTTTTTCGTTTTACATAAGTCACGATTTTCACGCTTGACTTCTGACTTATCTCAATCACTGTTTCAACTGAATGGATTTTAAATTCTTTCACGTTTTTTGTTACGCAACGTGGTGAATACTGTCAAACTCAAAAGAGCAAAATCAAAATATTCAAGAGCTTGCGTCAAAATATTCAGGTACTTTCTTCCCACATTTTTCTTTCAATGTCGCTCAACTTCAGTTATTATCTCTTATTGATGACCAAAAAAAATTTAAACAGCTTTGACTAATTCTGGCTTGCATACGACTTCATGGTGGAAGAATTGATTTTTCGAGGCTTCATATGAATGTTCCGGGCCTTTTCTTTTAAGTTTGGCAAGGTTTTTATCCAGTCCACATTAAGTGTACCTTTGCAAAATCGCTCTTTTGAGATTGTGTCACCGACGTTTGTGAAAAAAATTGAAATAATTAATAACTTTGAATTACTTTGAATTTTAAATTTTCTATAGAAATTGTTATCAATTGCCATAACTTTTAATGGTTGTTTGTGATCTTGCACGAACAACCATTTGCGGAGTTCGCGGTCATTTACAATTCAAAAAAATTGAATCGTATTGTTACACTTTCTCTTATACGACTCGAAGAGGAGTACTGGTGGAGCCTCTTTTTTAACCCGTAATTTTGTTAGTGTATTTGAAACAGGAAGTGAAGTCACTGATAACTGTTTAGGTCAAATTATCGAAGAACTGATAGAAGAGAGATTGGTTTTCTGTTCATGTCGATTATTTGAGAGCAAACGACCAAATTAGGTGTAAAAAATTTTTCACTAAGCGAGCATTTTCTTAGATAAAGTACGGCTTTTTGAAAGCATTTTGTTTATTTTCAGCTCCTTTCTTTCAGTCAAAAGTGTTTCTTACAATTATCTAACCCGCCATTAGAGTGCGTGAATTTTACACTTTGGATATCAATTTTCAGCTATTTTTACCTTTTTTTACCAAAAAAATTTTGCTCGGTTGTAAGTTTTTTTTAACATTTTTTGTATTAGTCTTCAGTTATTGATAGCATTTGGGGAGTTTTGTTTTGATATCAGTTGTTCTAGCTCATTATACAATTTTCTATTTCTTCGCTTTTTTGTTTGTTTTTTTTAATTTGTTTAACATGTTGCTGCAAAGCTTAGGTTGGGTGACTGCTACCAGTTCTCAACTACCAGTTGATTAAAGCTTTGCGGGGACAAGAAACAGTGTTTTTGGTGTAAATATTGATACGAAAATAAGTCCTTTGTAACTTTTTTGCTTATTTCTTTCAATTTTTTGCCAGATTTAGACAGCTTTGTGGGCCTATAAAAAGTCTTTTGTATTGTTGCTTGAGCATTTGAGTGCGCGGCTTTTTTTTAAAAAAAACAGGTTTGCTTTTTTCTGAGTTTTTTACGTTGGTTGATTTCTGGGGCTAAATAATTCATTAATTGACTTCAAATTACGTTTTCAAACAGGTTTTTTTCTTTAAAAAACAGGTTTTCATATTTCTGATTTTTTTAAGTCTGTTGATTTCTTGGCTAAATAATTCATTCGTAGTGTTGCATGACCATTTGAGTGCGCTGGTTTTTTATTAAAAAAAACCAAGCAGGTTTTCATTTACGATTTTTTTAGGTTGGTTGATTTCTGGGGCTAGATAATTCATTAATTGACTTCAAATTACGTTTTCAAACAGGTTTTTTTCTTTAAAAAACAGGTTTTCATGTTTCTGATTTTTTTAAGTCTGTTGATTTCTTGGGCTGAATAATTCAGTCGTATTGCTGCTTGAGCATTTGAGTGCGCTGGTTTTTTATAAAAAAAACCAAGCATGATTTCTTGGGCTAAATAGTTCATTAATTGACTCCGAATTACTTTTTAATAGCCCCACAGCGATAGCTGGAGCTATTATTGGCCTTCTCTTGGTTTTTTTATTTGAGCAAATTTATTTGATATGAGCGAATGCAACTTTTTAGCGCCTGGAATTGGGGTACTGATTTTTGGGAAGGATGAGAAGGATAGCCTTTTTGGAAGGATAAGTTGGTTCTGAAGAAACTATTATCTGAATTTTTAGCAGCATTTCGTTAAAAGTTGCAATTTTTCTCAAATTTTTTGCTATTTTTCTTCATTCTGTGTTTATCAATCGTTATGGCCCAATGGCCAATGATTACTTTTCAGGTCCAGCTGATAGGTTACTGCACATGTTTCAAAGAAAAAATGTCGTTTTGAATTTTTTACAATTTGCGAAAATAAGAAACACTAAATTTTGCTATTTTCATTTTTTGTAATGTTTGTAATATTCAAGTATTTGTCATTTTTCTCGATTTTTGCTATCTTTTTGGGCCAATAAACCTCTTTCAAGGCTTGTGCTTGGGTTAATGGGTATGTTTATTTGGATCAAACTTGGTCCTTTGGGGTAATAGTTTCAATAGTTTTAGCAGTAATTATATATTTGCTTAGTTTGTTTCATTTTGAGTTTCTCAGCTATTGAGATTTTATTCTGGCTGGCGTTGTTCAACTGACCTTCTGGTCAAGTACAGTAGCTCTCACTTTTTCATTCAATACTTAGAATTGGATTTCAGGACTTGTCCTGCTATGTCTTTACCTCTTCGAGTTAGAATTCGTTTCGCTTTACCTTAGTTCACACTTTGTTCAACATATTGCGTGAATTTTTTCACTTCTCTAGGCTAGTTTCAATTTTGGCTCGCTCTTCTAAAAGTGTTTTCAAACAGTTCTTGTTCGGCAACGCAATCTAAAATGATTGGAGTCACAAAAAAAATGAGATCAGACATAGAAACGTTATAAAACCATATAGAATAATTTTATATTCCCGCTGCTTAAATTTTTTTCTTATAAGTCTTAATTGCCATCTGTAATGCTCATTGGTATTGATAATAGCTCCTGTATCCTCTCACTAGGTAGCAGGAATTTGTCTGACAAGAAAATGGAATCAAATTAGTTTGCGCCAAATTAGTTTGTCTGACAAGAAAATGGAATAAAATTAGTTTGCGTGATTTAAGAAGTTTTAAATCAACCTGTTTTTCCATTTTATTCTATTCGTTCAATCTCAATGGGACATTTGCGAATCAGTGGCGGCTATTGTCCAGCAATCTGTCGGGTATGTTTCATGATCAGAGTTTGCTATTTTAAAGAGGCTGTTAGTGTTGTCTTCTGTTTATTCATTTCTTTCTTAGAATTGTAATTCAGGACTTCCTCCTATGTTTTTTTTGGTTTCACCGTCGGACGCTCATTTTCGTTTTTTCTCCGTTTATACAGCAAAGCTGAAGAGGTCAAATTTTTTGAATGACTTCCTCTTCTCCCTGACAGCGTTTGGGATTGCGATGTCATTTCTCCCTCTATGAAAAGTTTTGGTCATTTGCAATTTTAGATTTTGATCATTTGTGAATTCAATCAATAAAAGACTTTTGCACTTTAAAACTTAAATTAATATTCTGTCTTTGAATTATTTTTTTAGTCTTCATTGACCTACAAGCGAATGTGACGGAAACTAATGTGAGAATTAATTGCTGCTGAGTGAGAAACATTTTTAGTCATTCGCTGCGTTGAGTGAATGATGCAAATAGCTAACCGCTCCTTAGCCGTTTTGTATTCTTTTAAGGATTTTCCCTGTTGTTGGCTGAAATTTTGGTAATTTTGAAAATTTTGGAAATGTTGAAAATTTTTGCTGAAATGTTGGTTTGGATCGAGGTTACAGTCTCTGCAGTTGATTCTACGGTATTTTTGATAAAACACTTTCTTTTTTTAATTCTCTTTACCTCTTTCGTATCACATAAGACACCACTCTCGCGTTTGACTTCTTACTTACATCAGTCTCTGTTTCAACTGATTGGAATTTAGAATTAATTCACCGTATTTACGCGAATACATTCATGGTGTACTGCTAATTGGTTCTTGCTCTTACGTGCCTGCTTTTTTATTATTTCTTTTTTTCATGTCTTTTGTCGTTTTGTTTGCCGCTGCTTGCCTCTTTGTTTCCAAGCAATTTTTTGTTTTTTTTTTGGAACTTTTTTGTTTTAGTTTTAATATTAACATAGTCTGTTAGTCACTTCGCTGGTTTTTTAATTGTCCATTCAATTTTTTGATTATTTCTTCCTGCTTTTAAGTTATTGCTGTTTTTAAATCATTTATACGTTTGATTAAAACCATCTTTCATTTTATATAAACCTGTAAGCATATTTACGCAAAGATTTTCAAGGTCCAAGTCAGCATAAAATGAAAAGGGATAAACCAATGAAGCAGGACTTAGCGCAATAGGTTACGAATTTCTTTAGAGTTTACCGCTAATTTCCTGGTATTACACTTGAACTCCTGAACGTCGGGCAGTTGGCTTAAAGCTGCAATTTTCAGACTTGATCATTTGTTTTTTGAAGCTGTGAAGGGCGTCTATTGTGATTAGTGCCTAATAAATGAGGATTGTATTACGTTATGCATGGATTTTTCATTTTTGCGTAAGTTTTTTTGACTTCTCGAGACTAGTTTCAATTGGCTTTTTATGCTCAAAGTTTTTTTAAACAGCAGTTGCTTGGCAGAGCAATCTAATATGAAGGGAGTCACAAAATAAAAGAAATGAGACATAGAAACGTTATAAACCCATATAGCACTATTTTGGAATCCCGCTGCTTAAACTTTGTTGTTATAAGTTATGCATTATAGTAATGATTTTGAGTGAAGAAGATTTGTTAATAGAACTGCAGGATAGCTCAATCTATACGAAAACAAAATTCCTTTTTCTGTTTGAATTTTTAATTAATATTGTTTTTGTTTTCATTTTTTCTCAGTTGCCATTCTCATTGTTGCTTTTACAATGTCTTCACAGTCTCTGATCTGTATTACTAGAAGTCCTTTTTGTTCAGTTAGGTGTGACCAGTGTACTGAGTTTTAAGGTCTCTGTTTTGCTCTGCTTTTATCATTTTTATTTCCATACCTTCCTTATGATTTAAAGTTTTTTTGCTGTTAACTCTAAATCTTATACTGCTGTTTTTTCTCGGCAGTTTTGGTATTTCTTCTTAGAAATTTTTTTAGCTATTATTGGCTGTTAAGTGCTTTTGGGTACACAGTTTAACTCTTTTAACCCTTTTTTCTCTTTTTTGGTAGATAGGATTCATTAAACAAAAACCCTTTCTCTTTTATTCACTGTTCTTGTCTCAGTGGTCCGTTAACCTCCTCTAGAGTTTGATAGTTTGTTTTTGCTTAGTTGCTAGGTGCAATGAACTGATTTTCAAATTTTCAATATCACAAATTTTTGCAATTTTTAAATTTTGAGTTTTCAAAGTTTCTCAAAATTTTTGTCATGTTCCTAGTTTATCGATATTTATGAGCAAATGCGCCCGCAATTTGGGTACTGATTGGCCTTTTGGAAGGATAATTTGGTTCTTAAAAAACCAATATCTGAAATGTTAGCAGCATTTTTATTCATTTAGCAGTATTATTAGCTATTTTCATTCGTTCTCTGTGTTTATCAATCATTACGGGTCAATGGCATTGAAAATTTTTTAGGTAATGCTGATAGTTTACTGCACATTTTTCGGAGAAAGATTTTGATTTTTTTTTGCGGATATAAGAAACACTAAATTTTGCGATTTTCAAATTTTGTAATGTTTGTAACCTTCAAGTATTTGTCATGTTTCTCGATTTTTGCTATCTTTATTGGCCAATAAGCCTCTTTCAAGGCTTGTGCTTGGATTAATGGGTATGTTTATTTGGATTAAACTTGTTCCTTCAGGTTAAAAGCTTCAAGGGTTATTAGCAATGATTAGTTTTTAATAGCCGCACAGCGATAGCTGGGGCTATTATTGGCCTTCTCTTGGTTTTTTTTTATTTCGTCGTCATGATTTTTGTTACGACCATATGACGTCACAGCCACTTTTTGTTCATTCGTTCATGCAATTTTAACTGAATTGCATGTGTGACGTCATTTTTCGCTCTTAGTGGAGCGAGTTTTTTTGTTCATGCGCGTGATTAATTTTTTGGTCACACTTGACTTACCTCACTCTCAAAAATGACTTCCTCACTTTGAAATTGACTTTTATTTACTTTAATTCAAAGAGATAAGGTCAAATGGGTGTTTGTCACTCTAAATGAAGGTTATCTGAGATCAGCTAATAGAGGCAGCAATAACTTATACAGATTTTTTTAATCAAAATATAACAGATCAGCCTTCAATGAAGACAAATCTTTTTGGTCTGCCTTACTGTTTTTTTTGACGGCCGATCTACGAATCTATTGCGGCTATTTTCTGGCAATCTGCCAGCTATGTTTTTTAGTTTGTTGAATTTTGAGTTTCTCAGCTATTGAGATTGTGTTTTTTTACTGCCGTTGATCGACTGGGCTTCTGGTCAAGTAAAGTAGCTCTCAGTTTTCCATTCAATGCTCCGGATTGGGAATCAGGACGTGTCCTGTTATGTTTTTTACTTCTTCGAATAAAAATTAGTTTCGCTTTACATTAGTTTAAAGTTTAGTCAACATTTTGCGTGAATTTTTTTTTTACTTCTCTTGGCTACTTTCGTTTTTGGCTCATTCTGCTCAAAGGTTTTTGAGCAGCTGTTCAAAAGCAATCTAAAATGACGGGAGTCAGAAAAAAACGAAATAGGACATACAAACGATATCAACCCATATTGCACAATTTTAGATTCCCGCTACATAAATTTTGTTCTTTTAAGTCTTAATTACCATCTCTAATGCTTATTGATAATAGCTCCTAAATCATCTCATTAAGTCACATAAGTTTTTCTGACAACAAAATGGGATCAAATTAGTTGGCACGTCATAAAGATTTCTTAC
The DNA here is from genome assembly GCF_964194025.1 of Convolutriloba macropyga. Lineage (NCBI taxonomy): Eukaryota > Metazoa > Xenacoelomorpha > Acoela > Convolutidae > Convolutriloba > Convolutriloba macropyga. The sequence goes on from NC_134469.1 coordinate 54,316,752, forward strand.
AACACTCTGTTTTTCCAATTTAGTTGTTCTTTCAATCTCAATCGGACTTTTGGGAACCAGTGGCGGCTGTGGGCAATCTGTCGGGTATGTTTCATTTGCTATTTTAAGGAGGCTGTTGGTGTTGTCTTCTGTTTGTTCATTTCCTTCTTTGAATTGTAATTGACTGTTTTTTTTTATTTCATCTTCTGACGCTCATTTTTGTTTTAAATTCGTTTATACAGGAAAGCTGAAAAAGTCAAGTTTTTGATTGATTTCGTCCTCTCACTCACGGCGTTTGCGGTTGTGACGTCTGTTCTCCCTCTATGAGAAGTTTTGGTCTATTGCGTGATTAGAGTTTGATCATTTGTGAATTCAATCAATAAAAGGACTTTTACACTTTAAAACTTAAATTATTTTGAGTTAGTTGAAGGTCAACGTAACTCAAATGTGTAATAAAGGTCCATTTTGTTCTGTGGACAGAATTTTAATGAGCTTTATTAATTTATTGCTATGTTTTTACTTAGCTTTTTGAGCGGCGTCAATAACTGTTTCAACTTATATCTGTTTCTGTTTCTATCTTTTGTTACGTGCCAGTGGCAATGAAAATTTTTGAGGTCCTGCTGATAGGTTACAGCACATAATTCAAAGAAAAAATGTGGTTGTGAAATTTTTACAATTTGCGAATATAAGAAACATTAAATTTTGTGATTTTCAATTTTTTATGTTTGTAATATTCAAGTATTTGTCATGTTTCTCGATTTTTGCTATCTTTATTGGCCAATAAAGCTCTTTCAAGGCATGTGCTTGGGTTATGGGTATGTTTATTTGGATCAAACATGGTCCTTCAGGTTAAAAGCTGCGAGAGTTATTAGCAATGATTAGTTTTTATTACTTTGTTTGATTTTGAGTTTCTCAGCTATTGAGGTTGTTTTTCTTTTGATAGCGTTGATCGACTTGCCTTCTGGTCAAGTATAGTAGCTCGCAGTTTTCCATTCAATGCTCCGGAATGGGATTCAGGACTTGTCCTGCTATGTTTTTTACTTCTTCGAATGAAAATTCGTTTCGCTTTACATTAGTTCACAGTTTAGTCAACATTTTGCGTGAATTTTTTCACTTCTCTAGGCTAGTTTCAATTTTGGCTCGCTCTGCTAAAAGTGTTTTCAAACAGTTCTTGTTCGGCAACGCAATCTAAAATGATTGGAGTCACAAAAAAAATGAGATCAGACATAGAAACGTTATAAACCCATATAGAATAATTTTATATTCCCGCTGCTTAAATTTTTTTCTTATAAGTCTTAATTGCCATCTGTAATGCTCATTGGTATTGATAATAGCTCCTGTATCCTCTCACTAGGTAGCAGGAATTTGTCTGTCAAGAACAAATTCCTGGACAAGAACAAGGAATTTGTCTCTGGGCTACTTTCGTTTTTGGCTCATTCTGCTCAACGCGTTTTTGACCAGCAGTTCAAAAGCAATCTAAAATGAAGGGAGTCACAAACAAAAACGGAATAGGACATTAAAACGATATAAACCCATATAGCAATTTTATATTCCCGCTACTTAACCTTTGTTCTTTTAAGTCTTAATTACCATCTCTAATGCTTATTGGTATTGATGATAGCTCCTGAATCCTCTCATTAAGTAACATAAGTTTTTCTGACAACAAAATGGGATCAAATTAGTTCGCACTTTAAAAAGATTTCTTACAACACTCTGTTTTTTCAATTTAATTCTGTTCTTTCAATCTCAATCGGACTTTTGGGAATCAGTGGCGGCTGTCGGCAGGCTGTCGGGTATGTTTCATTTGCTATTTTAAGGAGGCTGTTGGTGTGGTCTTGTCTGTTCATTTCCTTCTTTGAATTGTAATTGACTGTTTTTTTTATTTCGTCTTCTGACGCTCATTTTTGTTTTAAATTCGTTTATACAGGAAAGCTGAAATAGTCAAGTTTTTGATTGATTTCGTCCTCTCACTCACGGCGTTTGCGGTTGTGACGTCTTTCCTCCCTCTATGAGAAGTTTTGGTCTATTGCGTGATTAGAGTTTGATCATTTGTGAATTCAATCGATAAAAGGACTTTTACACTTTTAAACTTAAATTAATTTGAGTTAGTTGAAGGTCAACGTAACTCAAATGTGTAATAAAGGTCCATTTTGTTCTGTGGACAGAATTTTAATGAGCTTTATTAATTTATTGCTATGTTTTTACTTAGCTTTTTGAGCGGCGTCAATAACTGTTTCAACTTATATCTGTTTCTGTTTCTATCTTTTTTAAGGCACTCAAGTCTATTTCGCAGTTATAAGGCATCTTCCCTTAATTTCTATGAAAATCACTTTTCTACTCTTTGACAACATTATTGACGTCTCTAAAGTATTATTTTTGCTTTTTGCTGTATTCTTTCATTTGCATGTTCGCAAATAATGCGGTTCTGGCTTATATCCGACTTTTGAGGATGCAATTATTTTAGGGTTGCTTGGTTATTAGCGTTTATTTTTTCAAAGCAGGATTTCATAAATGTTCTACAATTTGCCGTTTCTACGGATTCCTGATTTTCAAGCGCTTCGTTTCATCCTGCTTTTATACGAACTGAACAGGAGTGTTGCTTTTCTACATTTCTTTGACAGTCTTTATTGCAGTCTTTATTGACCTAAAAGCGAATGTGAAGGAAATTAGGAAATTGTTGTGAGAACTAATTGTTGCTGAGTGAGAAACTTTTTTTAGTCATGCGCTGCGTTGAGTGAATGACAAAATGATGCATATAGTTGTTTTGTTTTCTTTTGAGGATTTTCCCTGTTGTTAGGAAGGATTTTGCTGAAATGTTGGCTTTGATCGAGGTTAGTCTGCAGCTGCTGCTACGGTATTTTTGATAAAACACTTTCTTTTTTTAATTCTGTTTGCCTCTTTCGTATCACATAAGACACCGCTCTTGCGTTTGACTTCTTACTTACAACTGAATTTAATTTAGAAATAATTCACCGCATTTACGCGAATACGTTCATGGTGTACTGCTATTTGGTTCTTGCTCTTACAAGTGTGCTTTTTTTATAATTTCCTTTTTTTATCTTTTGTCGTTTTGTTTGCCGCTGCTTGCCTCCTAGTTTCCAGAGAATTTTGTTGTATTTTTTGGAACTTTTTTTTTGGTTTCAATATGTACATAGTCTGTTTGTCACTTCGCTAATTTTTTTATTTGTCTGTTCAATTTTTTCATTCTTCTTGCTTTTAAATTATTGCTAATTTAAATTTATTTTTACGTTTGATTAAAACCATCTTTCATTTTATATAACGGACCGCTTTTATCTTTTGATTTCTGGCTTACCTCAACCACTGTTCCAATTGAATGGAATATAAAGTTCTGTAAATATATATATATATATATATATATATATATTTGTATATATATATATATATATATATATATATATATATATATATATATACATATATATATAAAAGCTAAGATTTTCAATGTCAAAGTCAACATCAAGTGAAAAGGGATATACCAATGAAGCAGGACTTAGCGCATTTGGTTACAATTTTCTTTAGAGTTTACCGCTAATTTCCTGATATTACACTTGAACTCCTGAACGTCGGGCAGTTGGCTTAAAGCTGCAATTTTCAGACTTGATCATTTGTTTTTTGAAGCTGTTGAGGGCGTCTATTGTAATTAGTGCCTAATAAATGAAGATTGTATTACGTTATGCATGGATTTTTCATTTTTTGCGTAAGTTTTTTTGACTTCTCGAGGCTAATTTCATTTGGCTTGTTCTGCTTAAAGTGTTTATAAACAGCAGTTGCTCGGCAAAGCAATCCAAAATAAAGGGAGTCACAAAATAAACGAAGTCAGACATAGAAATATTGTAAACCATATAGCACTATTTTGGAATCCCGCAACTTAAACTTTGTTATTATAAGTTATGCATTATAATAATGATTTTAAGTACTGAAATCGTTTTTTTCTGTGAAGAAGATTTGGTAATAGAACTGCAGGATATCTCAAACTATACGAAAACAGAATTCCATTTTCTGTTTGAATTTTTAATTAATTTTGTTTTTGTTTTCAACTTTTCTCAGTTGCCATTTTCATTGTAGCTTTTACAATGTCTTCACAGTCTCTGAACTGTACCACTAGGAGTCTTTTTTGGTCAATTAGGTGTGGCCAGTGTACTGAGTTTCAAGGTCTCTGTTTTGCTCTGCTTTTATCATTTTTTTCCGTACCTTCCTTATGATTTAAAGTTTTTTTGCTGTTAACTCTAAATCTTATACTGCTGTTTTTTCTCGGCAGTTTTGGTATTCATTCTTAGAAATTTTTTTAGCTATTATTGGATGTTAAGTGCTTTTGGGTAAACAGTTTTACTCTTATAAGTTTTTTTCTCTTTTTTTGGTAGATAGGTTTCATTAAACAAAAAAATCCTTTTCTTTTATTCACTTTTCTCGTCTCAGTGGTCCGTTAACCTCCTCTAGGGTTTGATAATTTGTTTATGCATGGCAGCTAGAGGCAATGACCTGGTTTTAAAATTTTTATTGTCACAAATTTTTGCAATTCTTAAATTTTTAGTTTTCAAAATTTCTCAAAATTTTTGTCATGTTCCTAGTTTATCGATATCCATGGGCGAATGCAACTTTTTAGCGCCTGGAATTGGGGTACTGATTATCTTTTGGGAAGTATAAGTTGGTTCTGAAGAAACCAATACGTGAAGATTTAGCAGCAATTCGTTAAAAGTTGAATTTTTCTCATATATTTTGCTATTTTTATTCACTCTCTGTGTTTATCAATCGTTACGTGCCAGTGGCAATGAAAATTTTTGAGGTCCTGCTGATAGGTTACAGCACATAATTCAAAGAAAAAAATGTGGTTGTGAAATTTTTACAATTTGCGAAATTAAGAAACACTAAATTTTGTGATTTTCAATTTTTTATGTTTGTAATATTCAAGTATTTGTCATGTTTCTCGATTTTTGCTATCTTTATTGGCCAATAAAGCTCTTTCAAGGCATGTGCTTGGGTTTATGGGTATGTTTATTTGGATCAAACGTGGTCCTTCAGTTTAAAAGCTGCGAGAGTTATTAGCAATGATTAGTTTTTATTACTTTGTCTGATTTTGAGTTTCTCAGCTATTGAGGTTGTTTTTCTTTTGATAGCGTTGATCGACTTGCCTTCTGGTCAAGTATAGTAGCTCGCAGTTTTCCATTCAATGCTCCGGAATGGGATTCAGGACTTGTCCTGCTATGTTTTTTACTTCTTCGAATGAAAATTCCTTTCGCTTTACATTAGTTCACAGTTTAGTCAACATTTTGCGTGAATTTTTTCACTTCTCTAGGCTAGTTTCAATTTTGGCTCGCTCTGCTAAAAGTGTTTTTAAACAGTTCTTGTTTGGCAGCGCAATCTAAAATGATTGGAGTCACAGAAAAAATGAAATCAGACATAGAAACGATATAAACCCATATAGAATAATTTTATATTCCCGCTGCTTAAATTTTTTTTATAAGTCTTAATTGCCATCTGTAATGCTCATTGGTATTGATAATAGCTCCTGTATCCTCTCACTAGGTAGCAGGAATTTGTCTGTCAAGAACAAATTCCTGGACAAGAACAAGGAATTTGTCTCTGGGCTACTTTCGTTTTTGGCTCATTCTGCTCAACGCGTTTTTGACCAGCAGTTCAAAAGCAATCTAAAATGAAGGGAGTCACAAACAAAAACGGAATAGGACATTAAAACGATATAAACCCATATAGCAATTTTATATTCCCGCTACTTAACCTTTGTTCTTTTATGTCTTAATTACCATCTCTAATGCTTATTGGTATTGATGATAGCTCCTGAATCCTCTCATTAAGTAACATAAGTTTTTCTGACAACAAAATGGGATCAAATTAGTTTGCACTTTTAAAAGATTTCTTACAACACTCTGTTTTTTCAATTTAATTCTGTTCTTTCAATCTCAATCGGACTTTTGGGAATCAGTGGCGGCTGTCGGCAGTCTGTCGGGTATGTTTCATTTGCTATTTTAAGGAGGCTGTTGGTGTTGTCTTCTGTTTGTTCATTTCCTTCTTTGAATTGTAATTGAATGTTTTTTTTTTGGTTTCGTCTTCTGACGCTCATTTTCGTTTTACATTCGTTCATACAGGAAAGCTGAAAAAGTCAAAATTTTGAATGATTTCGTCCTCTCACTGACGGCGTCTGCGGTTGTGACGTCTTTTCTCCCTCTATGAGAAGTTTTGGTCTATTGCGTGATTAGAGTTTGATCATTTGTGAATTCAGTCAATAAAAGGACTTTTACACTTTAAAACTTAAATTCATTTGAGTTAGTTGAAGGTCAGCGTAACTCAAATGTGTAATAAAGGTCCATTTTGTTCTGTGGACAGAATCTTAATGAGCTTTATTAAATTATTGCTATGTTTTTACTTAGCTTTTTGAGCGGCGTCAATAACTGTTTCAACTTATATCTGTTTCTGTTTCTATCTTTTTTAAGGCACTCAAGTCTATTTCGCAGTTATAAGGCATCTTCCCTTAATTTCTATGAAAAACACTTTTCTACTCTTTGACAACATTATTGACGTCTCTAAAGTATTATTTTTGCTTTTTGCTGTATTCTTTCATTTGCATGTTCGCAAATAATGCGGTTCTTGCTTATATCCGACTTTTGAGGATGCAATTATTTTAAGGTTGCTTGGTTATTAGCGTTTATTTTTTCAAAGCAGGATTTCATAAATGTTCTACAATTTGCCGTTTCTACGGATTCCTGATTTTCAAGCGCTTCGTTTCATCCTGCTTTTATACGAACTGAACAGGAGTGTTGCTTTTCTACATTTCTTTGACAGTCTTTATTGCAGTCTTTATTGACCTAAAAGCGAATGTGAAGGAAATTAGGAAATTGTTGTGAGAACTAATTGTTGCTGAGTGAGAAACTTTTTTTAGTCATGCGCTGCGTTGAGTGAATGACAAAATGATGCATATAGTTGTTTTGTTTTCTTTTGAGGGTTTTCCCTGTTGTTAGGAAGGTTTTTGCTGAAATGTTGGCTTTGATCGAGGTTAGTCTGCAGCTGCTGCTACGGTATTTTTGATAAAACACTTTCTTTTTTTAATTCTGTTTGCCTCTTTCGTATCACATAAGACACCACTCTCGCGTTTGACTTCTTACTTACATCAGTCTCTGTTTCAACTGAATGGAATTTACAATTAATTCAACGCATTTACCCGAATACGTTCATGGTGTACTGCTAATTGGTTCTTGCTCTTACGTGCCTGCTTTTTTATAATTTCTTTTTTATTTTCATGTCTTTTGTCGTTTTGTCTGCTAGTCACTTCGCTGGTTTTTTAATTGTCCATTCAATTTGTTGATTATTTTTTCCTGCTTTTTAATTATTGCTATTCTTTAATTATTTTTACATTTGATTAAAACCTTCTTTCTTTTTATATAGGTTACCGCTTTCGCCTTTTAATTTCTGGCTTGCCTCAACCACTGTTCCGACTCAATGGAGTTTGAAAACCTGTAAGCATATTTACGCAAAGATTTTCAAGGTCCAAGTCAGCATAAAATGAAAAGGGATAAACCAATGAAACTGGTATTACACTTGAACTCCTCGGGCAGTGGGGTTAAAGCGGCAATTTTCAGTCTTTCTCATTTGTTTTTTGAAGCTTTCAAGAGCATCTATTGTAATTAGTGCCTAATAAATGAAGTTTGTATTACGTTATGCATTATAATAATGATTTTAAGTATTGAAATGTTGTCTTTCGGTGAAGAAGATTTTTGAATAGAACTGCAGGTTGGCTCAATCTATAAGAAAACACAATTCCTTTTTCTGTTTGAATTTTTAAATGAATTTTTTTTATTGTTTTCAACTTTTCTCAGTTGTCTTTCTCATTCTAGCTATTACAATGTCTTCAGAATCTCTGAATTGTATTACTAGGGATCCTTTTTGGGCAATTCAGTGTGATCACAGTTATGAGTTTCAAGGGCTCTGTTTTGCTTTGCTTTTATCATTTTTATGATTTCCATACCTTTCCTATGATTATTAAAGTTTTTTGCTGTCAACTCTAAATCTTATACTGTTGTTTTTACGTTTCTTGGAAGTTTTGGTATTTCTTGGTAGAAATGTTTTTGTTAGCTATTATTGGATGTTAAGTGCTTTTGGGTACAGATTTTTACTCTTTTTGTCTTTTTTCTCATTTTTGGTATTGGAAGATAGGATTCATTAAACAAGAAGTCCATCTAACGAGAAACAATTTTGTGATTTTTTAAATGTCGAATCGAATAGATTATAGTTATCTATTATTATTATTCTCAAGATCGTTTAATAACTGCAAGCTTCATTTTAAAAAGGTTTTCTATGTTTCTGATCTTTCTGTAGTTCTTGTATTTATCTTATGCATTTTTAATTTGTGATCCATTTTAATTGAATTACAAACGTCTAAATTTTCGGAGCGTATTCAGTAGCCTGGTCAATATTTTTGTTTTTTTTAAGTGTCCTACTTTTTAAAGTGTCCAACTTAAAAGTTTAGATTGTTTATCGGCATTAGCTGATATTCCATTGCGATTTAAACACTGTTTTTTCATACAAAATTTTTGACTGATTTTGTATTTTTTACTGTTTTTTGTTGCTGCCTAGAATTATCGTAGCTATATTGTACTCTTGTTTTTTGTTTTTGAAACATCTTTTTTGTCTCCGTCGTGTAATACTTGAAGTGGACTTTCACTGATCCTTTCACCTCTTTTTTTGCTTAGGCATGTGACGTCATTTCTTATTTTTATGGCCGTGAGTTTTAGGCCAAATCGCTTGATTAAAATTTTTATCATAAATAAGCTGCCTCACTCTAAACCCTCTAAGCGCAATAAATGACTGCTGTATACAGAAAGCTGTTAATAATCAAGAATGGATACAAACTGAAATGAGCATTTTTTTTAATTTTTCAAAGATCTCAGGAAAATTTATTGTATTTTTAATTGAAGTTATTCATGGCAAGGTAGTGAAATGTTTTTTTACTGAATGAAATATTTTGGCCTTTATGAAGTTCGCCTCTATGTTCGCTCAAATTCAGCTGTAGTTTTTTGCTACTGAACTAATTTTAATTAACGAAATCATTGCACAGTTTGTGTGGTTTTCACTTTTATTTTGTGGTTTTGGTTGGTTTTTTTTTTGACAATGGCGACGCTTTGAGTCGCTTTCGGAATTCTTCATGTGATGTCTTTTTGTTGTAATCCTGTAGCAGTATTTTATGTTCAATAGTTTTCATTAAAAGTTTGAAATTTTTATTTCGTTATTTCTGACTTCTAGTCTATGGATTTTTGACTGATGACTATGTCACTGAGGGTGCATAGGTGCATAAACTATTGGGGCACAAATAAAAAGGTCCAAAAATTGCTCATATAGTAGTTTTTACTTTGTCCTCTGTCATATAAACTGTGGTAGAACAGTTATTTGCTCACTAGTTAAGATCGCGAGCGAGCTTTCCCGGGAACGAGATTCTTGTTTGATAAGCATTTGTGAACGAGCTGATGAGCTTTTCTTTTGGTTATGGAATTCGTGGAATAGTAATTCGGATGTAATGTATTTTTAAATAATAAATAGGCAATAATTGATATGAACGAAACCGAGTCTACCAATTTTGTTAATTTATTAATTGTCTGTAAAGTCAGAAAATATTTAGAAGCCTGCTATTGAAGCCGAGAAGGAATGCGACATCTACGAAAATATTGATTTATCACGTTCATTTGAAGATGTAGATGAGTTATGTCAAAAACGTTCAATAACGAGAACAAAAGATGAGTACGATCCTACAATTGAAGATGATTGTCTCTATACAAATGTTCAAGAGTACGCTGATTTCGAAGAGCTTGCTGGCAAGGCTGAGGTAGGTAACTGTCTGTTTTCATCAAACACATGTCATCTAGCGGATAGGCCTTTGGTCGATCTTTCAGACCTAGATATTTGTCGTTTGTTGCTCGATATATGCCTTTTTACGCTCCGCAATTTTTTCAAGCTTTAGATTTTCCACGTTTATAGCGCGCACCAGCTATTAGCCGGCCATTATTGCACTCTACAGGTATGGCTCTAGAGGAAGTTATTCTGATTAATGAGTTGCTCTCAAACAAAGTTTGTAGAAGTCTTTGTTCTCGTGTGAGCTTTTGCTGGTCTGTGGTATTGTTCTGTCTCTTTAGTCTTTTTCATGGTTAATTTAGATCTGATTAATTTTTTGGCCGTTGTTTAGTCTTATTGCGTTCATTGTCATTCAAAGCGACAACTAATGTGCTAAGTTTATTTATTTGCCAATTGATTATTATTTTTGTTTTGTGAAATATTGTTTCGATTGAGAGAAATTACAAAAAGTGATAAATTTTGTAACAATTTTGGCCATTTCTTGCAGTATTCAATTTTCTCTTCAATATGGAAAGTGTTTGGAGCCTAACATGGCTCGACTGTTGCTGCTTGCACAATTTGATGCCTTCAATTACGTTAAAAAATGTTGGCTTGTTTGATATATAGAAGTAATGTATTTTTTTAGTTCAGTTGGTTTTATGGGCTTGACACTGATTTTGTCACGAATGCGACTATTCAAGTCATTTCCGGAATTCTTCCGGCTTTTTCCTCAGGTTTTTTTTTACCGGAAGTATTCGTTCAGACGGCGTTTTGACCTAAAAGCGAAAGAGTCAAATTGCCGCGTGTAATAATTTTTTCTGAGCCAGGAAAGTTTTTTGATCATGCGCTTTGATCAGTGAATGACTTCTTGACTTTGAAAAGTGTTTTTTTGACAGAATGCCGCTTCTTATAGATAACCATTTTTAGCCGTTTTTTCCAATTGGCCCAGTTTTATTGCGTATAATTTAATTTTTTTTAAAAAATGATAATTAATAAAAGCTGTATTAATATGTGAACCTCTTACTACGTTTTTAATTCTAAATAAGCACCTATTTCCAAATTTTTCCAGTCATTTTGGGCTTTTAAGAAAACAAATTTATTCATTTTTGGTACTTTCTGCAATGTTGGTATTTTATTGCAATATATTCTATTCTTTCAGTTCTTTGGACTGTTTCTACATTTTAATCTACACAGGAGGATAGCTATTAAATTTAATGCCAAAGAAAATGTAATTGTTTTTCGAATTCTTTTTTTCAGACTTGTTTTTTAACTTTCAAAAATCAAGAACTAAACTAGTGTTTGTTATTTTATGTTTTTGTTTCTCTCATTCTCCGCATTCTAGCGTATATCAGCCTATTATTTCCTGGGACATATAGTTCTGGTCAGCTCTGCTTTTATCAGTTGTTAGAAATTAATTTTTAAGGCCTTTTTCTTAGACTTTTATTTTGTTTGCAATTGATTTCATTAGACAGTGCGGCACTGAGAGTTTGCTTGAAATGCCACTAAACCATTTTGAATAAAGTTCTTCAGCGAATATTTTTGGTTTATTAGTTTGATTTCAACGGTTTTTCCTTTAAATTATTTTCTATTTTTGTTTTTTTGTAGATTAATTTGAAGGTTTTTAAAATTAATTTTGCTTTTTTAGTCCTTTTGCGATTTTTGGCTGATAATATTGTTTTATTTTTTCTATTGGTAATTCAATTAAAGTCTCATGACTGTAGGTTCTATTTATTATAAAGCATGCAGGTTTGTTTTGTTACAAAGTTGTCTTTTTCTGTTCAATTTGACAAAAACATGGAGAAATTTAACACAATTTTTTCCATATATTTTCTCCTTTTCATAATTAGAGATGTTTGTGAGCTCATTGAGAGGTGGTTGATATTTTGTTGTTGGATAATTTGTTCTCATTGCACGAAACATTTTTTTTGTATGTGTGCTTAAACTACATGGAAAATTAATTGAGTTTTACTCATTTTTCTTGTTAATTTTCACTGGCAGTTTTTTTGTTCTTTGAAATAAGACTGTGTTCTTTTTCATGCATTGATGCCTTCTGCAAGTAGATATAAGCTAATTTGAAAGCCAGTTTTTTGGTATTAGGAAGAAGGATATGACTTCGGTCGTTTCCGGAATTCTTCTCTTTACTTTTTTTAAATTCGCTTTTCCTTTTGATCGCGTTTTTGGTTTTACAGAAGTCACGATATTCATGTTCATGCCTCAATCACTGTTTCAACTCAATGGATTTTAAATTATTTCACTCATTGGATTACGTAATTTAGTGAATATGGTCGAAGTCAAAAGGGCAGAACCAAACATAAACCGACTAATGTCCGAAGAATTGCTCTCTAACGATAGAAGGGTGGCCCACCGGGGAAAAAGATTTGACCTCACCAGGCTTCGAACCATTGATTTCCCGCTTCATAACCATATGCACTACCGACTGTGCTATTTGTGCTTTGTTTTAGCTATACTGCCACCGACTATATATTAGCTACAAGCTTTACTTCGGAGTGAGAGCAATAGAGATCACTAAAAAATGAAGAACGAAAGCGTGAAAAAGTCACTTGAGAAGTCAAAGAGTGTGCCAGAAGAAAAGCATAAGAATGATCAAGCGAAAAATTTGCATTAAGATTACCAACACTTTTACAATAATTGCTATGAACTTCGTTCAACAGCAATTAAAAGAAAAGAAATAAACTTATAAAGCGCGGTCATTAAGTCATAGTGCATTAGGTTATTAAAGTCCATTAAAGCGATTTTTAGCTGGCATTAGTATTTTGCTTAGTAGCGTTCAGTTTAGAAGCTGAATTCAGTGTATTTTTAGGATCTAACCGAATATGCAGAAGTTGCACACCAAATAAGAACACTCTGACACTTAGAAAAAATTCGGTCAATTTCTATCTCTTAATTTTTTCTGGTACCTTTGTTGCATTTATCATAATAAAAATAGATATATTAATAGTAGTAGAAAAATAGCATCTTTTCTGTTGATTTATCTGCCTTCCGTTGATTTTCCTCAAAGCTGGATTTGGTTTAAAGTATTGATTTTGTCTCGATCATTTAATATCTTTAGTGAACCCAAAACAAATGTTTATTTTGTTCTGTTTTGTGTGTATTGTGAAATGTTTTAAAGCTGGATTTTAAAGACTATTGCTGTAAAAATTATGATAGTGGTGTTATTAGTTTATTATCTTTGGATTTTATTTCAGGACGTCCTGCTTTGTTACATTCGTACGTTTTTTCGTAGACTGAGCCTTTGAAACTGAACTTTGAGAGTGAAATCAGAGAGAATTTGGCTGTAAAAGTGTCCCCATCTGCTTTCTTTTAATTGTTGAAAGAGCTTATGCAGGGAGAGCTTCAGTACAAGTTTAGAAGATTTACATGACAAATTTACCACTGTTGTCTTACCCAATCCAATTTTACCTAGTGCCAACTTACCCACTGCTCTTTGATATTTTCGTGCAATTATCCGATGTTCGGTTGTTTTAGTTTTATATCAAGTTCCGCGGGCCATTTAATTATATAGCCCTTTAAAATCCCATGTTCGATTGTGATAGTTTTATATCAAAATCCCGCGGGCCATTTAATTATACAGTCGGCTAAATAGTCGTTATGGTAATTTTGACAATAGGGTAAATTAAAGTTGGCATTGGTTAAATTGTCCTGACACCGTTTTGAAGTAACAGTAAGTTGTGCTGTCCCTTGTTTTCCTCTCGTATTGTTTTAATTTTTTGAAGAAGACCTCCACTTGACGGTGGTCATGTTTCATATAAGTATTGTGCGGGTATTAATTTCTTTAATATAACCTTTGCAATGTTTTTTGGTTATGCCAGTTTTAACAAAAAACTTAGTTTTTTTGTTGGCGCTCGGCAGTTTGTCAGTCTCCCCTGCATGTCACTTAGTTGGTAATCATGGGTTTACTCTATAGATTTGTTTTGTCTCTGCGCTCTATCAGTAAGAGTTAGTTGTGAAGATTTTAAAATCAGGAAAGTTACACTAATCTAGTTTTACAACTTTTTAAAATTAATTGGAGAATTTTTTCTTTTTTCTGTCTTCTTTGACCTGAGCTAAAAAGATTTCTGTTAAATGCCATTTTTGGGCTGCAATTCATTTTTCTATCGTTTTTAGTTTTAAAAATACTGTTTTCTGTGATTTGAGACCGAGGATATTGACAACTTTTAAATGAATGTTTAATTATTTTTTTTTCATTTTTTCTCTTTTTTACGCCTGATCTACTCACAAGAGGGTTTGCTTTTCAGTCTTACAACGAAGTTTTTTTAATCTTTTAGTGTATTTTTTTGTAATGCTGTCGATTTTCTGTGGTGTTGATTTAATTCGTTTGCCTTCCGTTTCCAATTTTAATGGCTTTAGAGTATTCTTTGTTATGAGATTGGACTTTGAGAGCAGGTCACCGGTTTTCTTCATTTTTTTCGTTAATTCTTTTGATTTTTTTTCAGGACTTGACCTGCTTTAGTTTTTGTGATGTGTTCACTCATGAAGTTAGTGAATTATTATTATTTTGAATAGTTATTTTAATCATGTCAAAATATTCGTAAAGACATGTCTAAATTAAAAAAGTTCATTAACTGAATAAAGAATCAGCCGTTCATTACAGAATGATTTTGGACACCTCTGAAACGGCATCCGTTCTGTACGGCGCTAAAAAACAAGGTTATCGGGTTATTCAAAAAAGATCGTTCAGAAGTCTATGTGGAGCCCATCTGAAATGGAGTGATGCTGGCACTGTTGCCACCTGAATATTTTAACCCAGTATTAAAGCAGTGAGTACAAAGTGATTGAATTAAATTTTGCTATATCGATATTGGGTTTTTGTTCTGATGAGGCAATTTGACCTTTTTCTCTTTCAAATTTTTGAAGCCCTGATTGCAAAAAAAAAGGTTATTATAATAGTTCCTGACCTAATTGGTGGGTCTAGTTTTTGTTTTTATCAATTAAAATTTCGGATTGTAATTCAGGTGTTGACAAGTCTTCTCTGCATTCTATTGAGGCACTTAGATAATAGGGTGTCCCGCTTTTGGACCCCTATTTATTTAACCCCCTATCATTTCACCCCTCTATCTTTCACCCCGATTTTGATATTTTTTATATTAAGAACTATTAAATTAGTAAAATAATCACTCGGCTATACCTTGCGGTCCATGACCATGCCTCAGCGGGTGGTGGGACTTGGTATCATAATATCACACGTGATTGTTTTCAGAGTAAAAGACAACAATAATACTTCGATCTCCAAAGTTTATGCTTCTGATGTGAAAGAGTGCCAAAACGACTTTCAAGTCAGGCAACTGACGGTTTTGTATCTACATGTACTAATTGTTCATGATAGTTCTGACTCATTTCTTTTTGTATGTATTTTTGGTGTTTAAGTGTGAAGAAGAAGAAAGCGACGATGACTGCGGCTTTGCTCTGTTTGACGATTACAGCCCACGGCCAGAGAAGGGATCAGACAGTCCAATTGAAAGGTAATCATTCTGCCACGATTTTTTGCTTGAATTGAGTCGACAATTGTTGAAGTTTACTTCGTCGCTAAATTTGCTAGATTTCACAACAATGGTTTTGCGTAACGCTACTATTCTCATAAACATTCTCATAAAAACTAGTAGATTAGAAAGCATAACTATTTTTGCCCACAATGTGGACTTTTTCAGTGTTAAAAGAGTTTAAAGAGTTTCTATTTTTTGACACAAATTAAACGTCTCAAATAACCTAATGCTACTTGTTTTTTTTTCGGCGAGGAATTTTATGTTCTTTAATACCTAAATTGCGTTGGAAAAAATAAATTTTCAATGCTTCATTTCTTCTCAGTTAAAATGACTTTCAAAACCCCCTTTGGATAAATGTTCTACACTGCAACTGCTTTCAAATAATACATTGTTGTGTCTCATTCATGTCTTTTCCGATGGAGGGGTGTCAAAATTACAAAAAAAATTGAACAAAAAAGATGCCAGGCTAGCATGGGGCATAGAGTTCCTTCCCTCTACTCGAGCATATCTGCTGTAATTGAGTCCTCGTGACTTTTTGTTGGGAGTTTTAAAAAACTATAGCACCTTGTAGAATATGAAAAGTCAGACCAATTCCAGTTCTCTCATCCCTCTCTAAATTACCACCCAGTATTCAGTTGGACATGAATTATTTTCGCTGACTTGAACTATTTTTTCTTATTATAACTGAACTTTGCTTTTTATTTAGGGGGACGTCTTCGCCTGGACTCGGGATCAGTGTATGTCATTCTGCCACAAAACGATTCTGCCATGCAAGCAAAATTTATAGAAATTGATGACCTTGTTGGTATTCTCATGCCATTTTCTCCTGTCCGCTTTGACCTTTTATCAAAATAATGAGACAACCAACAAAGCATGAGAGAATTAAGTAGAGTTGCTATTTTTTGGAGCTCAGCTATAATGTAAAGTGCAATTGTGCACTCAAATTGTGATGAATTCTTGATGAAAAGTCTTTCCATTTTTTTTCAGTTGATTTCTTGATTTGTTTGACCCAAGTGGGAATGGCCTCTCTATGTGTACGGTCGCTATTATCACCAACCCCCTTCGAGATTAATTCAATCCAATTGTTTACTCTTGGCAGTATTTCATTAAATCAGCATTCTCGGCAAACCTCATTTGTCTCATGAACATTTATTTCTTAACTTTTGAATTTAAAAGAAATTAATTGGGCTTGAATTATTGACTTGTCTACTAATTAATATGGTTTGTTTAGAATAATCTTGACATGAGCTGTGCGCGGTGTTTTATGTTATTAATAGCCGCCCTCATCTTCTCAGCCGGCTATTATTGCGCTCGTTTTTTACAATTCAAAGAATTTGAATTGTATTGGGGCGCTGTCTTTTTTTTTAAGATCTGTTCACACATTTTCATGATTTTTGAAGTCAAATTGGAGTAGTGATTTTGGTCACGCCGAAACAGGAAGTGGAGCGAAAAAGCGAGTGGTTTTGCGGCGTGAAATTTTTTCGCTCCAAATTTAAAGTAGAGTGCGAAAATGGTGTTTGAACAAAAATTCGCTTTCTCGCTAATGGTTTTTTGTTCACATGCGGCAATTTGACTTTGATTTTTACTGTTTTTTCGTTTTTTTGGATCGGATTTTTTTGTAATTGGTTTTTCCAATCCATTCATAGTCCGTTCTAGGTCTAGTTTTCTGTTTAGTCAATGAAAATTCTTTGAATTGTACGTCAGGACTTGTCCTGCTATGTTTTTTTTATGATCTGTTCACACATTTTCATGATTTTTGAAGTAAATTGGAGTAATGATTTTGGTCACGCTGAAACAGGAAATGGAGCGAAAAAGCTAGTGGTTTTGCGGCGTGAATTTTTTTCGGTCTAATTTTAAAGTAGAGTGAGAAAACAGTGTTTGAACAAAAATTCGGTTTCTCGGTTGTGGTTTTTTGTTCACATGCGGCAATTTTACTCTGATTTTTACTGTTTTTTCGATTTTTCGAATCGGATTTCTTTCTAAATGGTTTTCCCAATCCATTCACAGCCATTCTCGGCCTAGTTTTTTGTTTGAATTAAATTTTCATTTCTCGCTAGTGGTTTTTTGTGTTCACATGCTGCATTTTGATTTTCTGTTTTTTTCTTATTTTTTATCTGATTTTCTCAATTAATTCATAGTCCATTCTAGGTCTAGTTTTTTCTGTTGAGTCAATGAAAATTCTTTGAATTGTACGTCAGGACTTGTCCTGCTATGTTTTTTTTACTTCGTCAAACTTTTTTTCGCTTTACCATTTTGCCGCTTTTTCGACATTTTTGTTGAAATCTTTTTGACTTCTCTAGGCTAGTTTCTCTCTTCTCTCATTCTGCTAAAAGTGAATTTGAACATCAGTTGCTAAGCAAAGGAATTCAAAATGAACAGAGTTGGTATAAAAAATTGAAGTCAGAAATAGAAACGGGATAAACCCATAAAGCCCAATTTTAGATGCCCGCTATTTGAATGCCGTTACTATAAGTCTTAGTTACACCCTCTAATGCTTATTGGTGTTGATAGTAGCCCCTCTAGCCTCTCTCTAAGAAACAGAAGTATGTTCAACTACGAAATGCCATCAAAATAAATCGGACTGAAAAAATATTTTTGTACAAAAATCTTTTTTTTTTCAATATATTCTATTCGTTCAATCCCAATCATGCTTATTGGAATCAACGGCGGCTATTTTCCGGCAATCTGCCGGGTATGTTTATTATTACTGTACTGATTTTAGATGAGGGCACAGTCATTTTCACTCACTTCTGACGACGAATTTCTTAATGCGCCCTATTCTCCAACTGAGGCAATTGGTCAGGACAAAAGCTCCAGCAGTGATGAAGATGATTCTGCTTCTTCTGATTCAATTGCTTCATCCCATTCTTCGGGTCTCACAGCCACTGAGTGGATTGAACGAAGTGGAGAGCAGCTGCGGTTAGAATCATCTCAGCTGGGTTCTTCCACTTGCTAATTATGCCCCACATCGGCAATAAAATGAGTCAGAAACAAATTTATTATCAGCAGGCTAATAGACGATTTTACGATGGATTTTAGTCTTAATGATTTATTATGCAACAACATTTCAATTTGTTTTGATTGTCACTTATGAAGACAGAATTACGCGGTAATTTTATTGGAGTTAGAAAATGGTGTTTGAACAAAAATTTGCTTTCTCGCTTGTATTTTTTGATCACATACTGCAATTTGACATTGATTTTTTCTGTTTATTATTAATAGCCACCGTCAGCCTCTCAAACGGCTATAATTTAGGCCCACTCCTTTTTTACAATTCAAAGAATTTGAATTGTATTGTTGCGCTTTCTTTTTATTTTTCATAGCCGTGTCAGCAATTCCAGGCCGCTATTATTGCGCTCCTATTTTTTTTACAATGCAAAAAATTTGAGTTGTATTGGGGCGCTGTCTTTTTTTTAAGATCTGTTTACACATTTTGATGATTTTGAAGTCAAATTGGAGTGGTGATTTTATTTTAGTCACGCCGAAACAGGAAATGGACCGAAAAAGCGAGTTGTTTTGCGGCGTGAAAATTTTTCGCTCTAATTTTAAAGTAGAGTGAGAAAACTGTGTTTGAACAAATATTCGCTTTCTCGCTAGTGGTTTTTTGTTCACATGCGGCAATTTCACTTTGATTTTTTCGATTTTTTTGGATCAGATTTTTTTCTAAATGGTTTTCATAATCCATTCATAGTTCATCCTATGCCTAGTTTTTTGTTAGAACCAAATTTTATTTTCTCGATAGTGGTTTTTTGTTCATATAGGGCTACTCATAGTCCGTTCTAGGTCTAGTTTTTTGTTTAGTCAAAGAAAATTCTTTGAATTGCTCGTCAGGGCTTGTCCTGTTATGTTTTTACTTCGTCTAACAGATTTTTGATTCGTCTTCCCCTGACTTTTTCAATGAATCCAGTGACTTCTACTGCTTTGCAGTTTAAATTTGTCTGCGTGACGTTATTTCTGCTTTTAGGTCGATTGTGGGACATCAAATTCAAAAAAATGACTTCTGAACTCAGTTATGGGACTTAATTTTATAAACATTTACTATTTTAAGATCAATAGTGTGCATCTAAGTAGTGCCAAACTTATATGCCATAATTCTTGAGTTTTAGTCTTGAGTTTTTGATTTCGAAAATCAATTTTCGAAAATCCTTTTAGACCTTATGTGTATCATAAAATTGACTACGTATCTAACCCAAAAAATGTAGTGATCTACTAAAGCACTTTTGTTCAATCTACCTATCTTGTTTCTTTAGTTGTTTCAATTCCTGGAAGGCCACAAGCGTCTATTGGGGCTATTTTCCGG
Source organism: Convolutriloba macropyga (assembly GCF_964194025.1). Classification (NCBI taxonomy): domain Eukaryota; kingdom Metazoa; phylum Xenacoelomorpha; order Acoela; family Convolutidae; genus Convolutriloba; species Convolutriloba macropyga. The sequence continues at coordinate 54,336,384 of NC_134469.1, forward strand.
CAATCTGCCGGCTGTTTTCTTAAGATCTGTTCAAACATTTTCTTGATTTTTTAAGTCAAATTGGAGAAGTGATTTTGGTAGCGCAGAAACAGAAAGTGGACCGAAAAAGCGAGTGGCTTTGCGGTGTGAATTTTTTGCTCTTATTTAAAAGTAGATTGAGAAAACGTTGTTTGAACAAAAATTCGCTTTCTCGCTAGTGGTTTTTTTGTTCACATGCGGCAATTTCATTTTGATGTTTACCGTATTTTCGACTTTTTGGATCGGACTGTTTACTAAGTGGTTTTCGCAGTCCATTCATACTTTATCTTAGACCTAGTTTTGTGTTTGAACCAAATGTGCATTTCTCGCTATTGGTTTTTTGTTCTTATGCGGCATTTTGATATTGATTTTGTTTTTTATCTGATTTTAGAAATGAATTTCTCAATTCACTCATAGTCCGTTCTAGGTCTAGTTTTTTGCTTAGCCAGTGAAAATTTTTTGAATTGTACGTCAAGAATTGCGCTGCAATGTTTTTTTGTTTCGCTTCACTATTTGATCACGTTTTTCGTTTTACATAAGTCACGACTTTCACGTTTGACTTCTGACCTACCTCGCTCACTGTTTCAACTAAATGGTTTTGATATCCATTCACTCAATGAGTTACTCAAAATAATGAATACAGTCAAGGTCAGAAGAGCAAAATCATAAGAGACGGGATGAACCGATAAAGCTTGTTCATAAAGTCATTGAGAATTAGGTTATCAAAGTTCATTATTGTTTGCTAGCTGACATTGGTATTGAGCTGATTAGAAGCTGAAAGAAGTGTTTTTTAGAATCAAACCAAAAATGCATGCCGATTCAAAACACTTTTTGACACTGAAAAAAGAAAAATATTGTTCAATTTATGTCGTTTTTTTTCTGTTTCAATCCCGGTGTGCATATTTTCATTCCCATTTTCCAGCAATCTGCCGGCTATGTTCAGAATTTGTTTCTAAAAGGTTTTCACAATCCATTCATAGTCGACTCTAGGTCTAGATGTTTTGTTTAGTAAATGAAAATTCTTGAATTGTGGGCCAGGACGTGTCATGTTTTTTTTTATATCGCCTAACCTATCGGGCACATTTTGCGTCTTAAGTAATTCACGACTTTCGCGTTTATTCCTGATTTAATCTTTGAGTTTTGCAATGCAGTGAGTACGATAAAGGTTAAAAGAGCAAAATCAAAAGAAATCGATAAAGCCCGGCATAAACCGATAAAGTCAGTCCATTAGGATACCGGAGTTCATTCGAGCTGGCTGGCAATATTCCTATGCTTGATAGTTTTCAGGTTAGAAGCTGAATTAAGTATAGAATTTCCGAATATATCTGAAACTGCACACCAAATCATAACATTTTTTAAAAGTTGAAAGAAATTCCGTCATTTTTTATGTTTTTCCTCTTTCTGTCTCAATCGAGATGTGCATCAACAACGGCTATTTTTTGGCAGTATGCCAGCTATTTTTCAGTTACTTTGCTCTTTTTTCATTGAGTGTGTGTTTTTTCGCCTACTCTTTTGTTTCGTGCCTTAAATGGGATTTGAGTTTTTAATTGCTTAATTTTTAGCAGTTTTTTCGTTTTTTTTTCTATAATATTAAGCAAGTTTTCTTGTCTATGTCTATTACGACTTGCCTTTGTTTTTGCTAGAACTTTAATACTATTACTTGCTCAACGACATTTCTTGGCTTTGTGTGCCCTATTAATATATCAAAACTCATTAATTGTTCCGACCCACTCTAGTGGGGGAGGAACTATATACTCAAATGGGTTTTTCTTTAATCAGACAATTTTGGTCGATCGATATAATCATCGTAGAGTTGTGAGTGGTATCATTAAAAAGCCCGTTAGTCGTAGAATATGGAATAAAAAAAGTTTTTTTCAATTTTCGGATTTTTCAGTTATCGAGATTTAAACTTTTGTGAATATTGGACGTATTCCAGCTGTTTTTATTCACCTTTTTGGTATTTTTGACATAATTTTCGTTAATTTTGCTAACATTTGTTTAAATTGTTAACTGTAGTGTTATTGATATTATCTTTAAAGACAGAGTAGGGTTGCTGAATTGTTCGATCCGAGTTTTTTTGGCTAGAATTTATGCTAAATTTTTCAAAATTCGACTTTTTTGGGACCAAGTTTGGGACCAAATTTGCTTCTTTAGCCGACTAGCTTTAAGTTTACTGGAAGTAGAAACCTTAAAACTGCGGCCTTATTCTTTTTAAGCTGATACTGGCTTGTTTTACACCCACTAGCTTTGAGAGTCTTCTGGAATTATAATTTTGACATTTTTTTTTGCAAATTTAAACTCAATAATTATACAAAATGCTTCTTCATTTTTGACACACTGAATAATTTTGTTTAAAAATTCATCTATTTTGCAACCATTTGAACAAATGAGCATTTTTTCAGACGCGCAGCAATAGATGGACTGATCTTGATCTCGCAATGGGTCCTTACGATAAAAAAAAAATTTTAGATTTTAATGGGGCGCGACTTTTTTTCAAAATATTTCCGCTTTGTGAATGTTCTTTCGGTAGTTTTTTTTTACTTACAAGATTTTCAAATTGGGGTTCAATTAATGACAGATACTATTTAACAAAATACGAGGCCCAATGAGCTTAAATTACGGTTTTAGAGTTAAGCGCATAATTTTTATGGATCTGACCAATTGTTTCCGTAAATTTTTTTTGAATTTCTTGAATTTTGCTTTCATTCGTTATCTTTTTTGTAGCCCATTAATTTTTTTTAGCCATTCAAAGGTCCAATTGTTTTTTAGGAGGTATAAATGAACCTAGACACTTCTTTCAGTTCTTCTAATGTCTGTTTTGACTTTGAATATATTTGTTTTGAGAACACATCGGTTTTTTTTGAACTTTGCCACTATTTTATCTTAATTCTCTCAACTTCGAGCGCTATCTCAGTAAAAACAGTCGTAAGCCAATTTCCTGTGGATTATTAAACAATGTCGGTAACGGTTTTATGTTCAACAAATGGTATCTTTGTTTTGATACTACTCCTTTTCATTTTTTTTTTTACTTTTGAGCATAATTGCATATTTTACGAGTTCATTTTGCTTCCTTGTCTATATATCACATTATTGACAAGTCCAATTGAAGAAAAGCATAGTAGGGAAAATTCACAGCGTTGGAAAAAGGCGTACCTGAATATATTAATTGTTTTTGTTATATAGTTTCTGCTTTTTGGGCTGAGATACAGTTATCGGGCAAAATTTTGTGGATTTTTTTGTTTTTGACTCTATTTGTCTTTTTTTTGTCGTTATGCGCCATATACATAATAATTATAGGTCTCAATTGCTTTCGTAGGACGTATAACTCAACCTAGTTTAAGATTTTAGTTTATAGCTGTTTGTTTTAATGACTTTAAAGCTGAAATAAAATTTTTTTTTCAACTTTATCCTTTTTGCTTTCATTTTTTTCATAACCATGTCACTCAATCTCACTAATTAGAAGTCACAATTATTTTGCTGATTCAAATATTTTTTTCGCGCTTTGTTATACGTTGTGACTGATTGCTTCGACCATTAATTTCATAAGAAGATTTCGAGATTTCTATACTCTTCATTTTATGGTTTTCTTTCTGTTGTCATGTCTACGTCGTCCTTTTATAAGGAAGACTCTTTGATGTTTAAATGAGGAAAAAGTGACGATTTACAGTTGCTCTGGGTCACATCCTATAATAATAGTGCCTTGAACAGAGTAAGATCTCGTAAAATTATTTGAAATTTTGGCTTCTTTATATATTTAATGTTATTTTGTGGGGTCCTGACTTAGTCTCATTAATAACAGGCCCAATTGGCTTCCTGAGGTATTGCAACTTAATCCATCGCTGTTTGTTGAAATTTTAAGTCTGCTCTGACTTTTAAAAATATTTGTTTTCAATAACATAATTGTGTTTTTGAGCTTCGTCTTTTTTTAAAATAATTTTTCGTGCGGTTTGTAGCTCAGTGTCTGTGAGCACAGGTCACAACCCGTTTCCAGTGAGCTATAGTTTAATCACTATAACGGTTTTAGCTTCAAACATTTGTTCTTTGGCTTTCTTACTACTGTTACTACGAGATTTCGTAAAACAATTGAGATTTTTTTATTTGTACATTTTATATAATTTTTGTTTCTTTTTAATTTATAACAATATTCGTAGGTCCCATTGGCTTGGAAGTTTTGAGCAATTGAACACTGAATAATGAGAGGTCTCAATTGCTTCCCATGGAGATATAAAGGAACATTTTAGGGATTTCAGTGAAATTAATTGTTTTCAAAATTAGACACGTATTTTTGAACGCACCTCTTTGCTCTTTTTTGTCGAGCTGTTAACCAGTCGCATTGAGGAAAAGTTCCATATGTTTTTCAATGAAGTATAGGTTAAATTGTTTTATTTAGTTTTCATTTGATGCATGTTTGATTTTGTTATGATTTAATTTATTATAGAAATAGAGTTTTGGTCGTAAATAATGTTTGCTGTTTGAAATTTATTATTCTCCTTTCTATTATTCCCAATTTCGACGTTCATCGGTGCTCTAGGCTGGCATTATTGTATTCCATTGCTTGTTTTTTTGAAAGATATGTATGTTTTTGAAAGTTTTGTATCTCTTCATCATTTGGTAGCCAATTAAGTCAGGAATGTGGATGAGCGGGTTCGGAACCTCCTTGTTCTTTCTAGTTTCAATTTCAAGTTGTTTTTAGGAGCTTAGTTTGTGGCTTTGGGAGCTTAGGAGCTCGTGAATGGTTTTGGTATGCACTATTTTTGAAAGATCATTTTTTGGCAGAGACGGCTCTTTGAGTTGCATCCGCAACTTTTCCGGCTTTTGTTTTTCATCAACATATATGCCGTATGATATGATTTCATGCAATATTCTCATTTTTTGCGCCCGAAATGTGACGCATTCAGATAGCAAATGAAATCGAAAGCGCACGCTAATTAACTGTAATTCATTGTTTTCGAAAACCGAAACAAAGTCGGGGCGTCCCATACAAGGAGCTTTCATTTCGCTGTAGTTGAATGTCATATTTTTCGTCATTGAGTAAAATTGGGTCACTTAACCTGTTGAGCATTATGCATTTTTTAATGAGTTATCGGTAATTTTTCTAATTTTTTCATTTTTTACTATTTCTGGTTGTTGTTTGTAACCCAATTTTACAGTAGTGCTTAGAAAAACTGTCAGAAGAATCACTAGTTCTATTCTATGACAATTGAAACCAAAATTTCCAGAGGATGTAGTAAATTATGAAATAATTGGGGCAGTAGCTGATAGCGGAGCTGATAACCAAAACGTTAAGCTTCATTTACAAGCCAATAACAGCTGCCAAAAGTTTCACGCAGTCGGCGCGATATTCTATCAATTTTTGTTGAAGTTAATCTAGTTTGTTGTTTTCCGTATCTTCGGTGATCTTGCTGTTTCTTACCCTTTCGCGTTTTTCAGATGCTTGTTATTTTTGGAAATTATTGCACGCTTCAGCCCAAATGCAGGTAATGTGCCCACTACTATCATCTGTGTAAAGAAATATCTTTTTTTGGACAATAAATCCACGATATTTTTACGCATGGTTTTACAGGCTTTGTTCTACTGCTTTTTTCGCGAATGCTTTTAAAAAGTAATTATTATGTTTTTATGCTAATGTGCAAACTCAGTTTTTATTTAGAGACACTATTTTTCATGAAATATATTCTGAGGTTTCATTTTTGAGTTTGGCCTGTTTCGTTTTTCTTTCCTGTCACTAAGTCTCATTTCTGACAGGTTTCCTTGACTCTCTTAGGGCAGTATTGAATTTGTTTACGGGTTTCAACTCATATATGTGATTGTTGTCGCCTTTCTAATTAATCTTGTCTTAATTTTAATTTTTATTAATGACAATTGACATCGGTGGTTTAGTTTCAGTTCTTTCCATTTGACACCATATGTTATGAAAACATGACCGACAGGCGAGTTGCTCTCAAACGTGCGATTGCCTTCGGTGATAGCCAGATGGGGGCTAAGGGATGCTAGCATTAGGGGGTGGATTCGTAAGGGGGCGGGGTTAGAGATAAAAATGAAGCGGGCCGAGGTGACTGAGGGAGGGATGTCAAACATACAAAAACCGCCCTTCACGCATGATTTTTTGTCTCCTCAACAGTTTCTTTGATTGGCATACTGAAGACTAGTAATACGTAAGGGGGCGCAGCCGCTTAATGAACTTCGGGCTTTACTTGTTTATCCCGTTTTGAGGTTGAAAATTTAAAAGAGTGTTGCAAAAAATCGGTCAAGGAAAAAATTGCATAAAAAATGACCGCATGACTAATATAATTGCTACAAACTTTTTTTGAGAGCAATTGAAAACATCCGTGATTTATTTCAGTTTTACGGCTGTTTGTTATTGATATTGGGTTCTAGGCAATCAATAAGTACGAGTAAATACAGGTTCAACCCGCTTTCCAACGAGATAAGATTGTGTCAGTCTAATTGTTCAGTTTTTGTTTTAAAATATTTTGACCGGGGTTCTATTTTTGACCACATTTTTAAAATATGTTTTTACAGAATCTCATTAGAGACAGTTCTCATCTTGTAATTAGGCAAAAGTTAATTTATATAATGCTTTTAGTTTGTATTCATTAATAGCCGACCTCATCTCCACAGCGGCTATTATAGCGCTGCTTTTTTTACATTTCAAAGTATTTGGATTTTATTGTTAATAGCCGCCGTCAGCCTCTCAAACGGCTATTATTTTTGAAGCTCTCCTTTTAATTCGCTTTACCTTTTGGTCACGTTTTTCGTTTTACGACTTTAAGCGACTTTCACGTTTGACTTCTGACTTACCTCACTCACTATTTTCAACTGAATGGTTTTTAAATCCATTCACTCAATGAACTACGCAAGATAGTGAATACAATCAAGGTCAAAAGACCAAAATCAAAAGAGACCAGATAAACCGATAAAGCCCGGTCATTTAGTCATTGAGAATTAGGTTATCAAATTTCATTGCTAGCTGACATTGGTATTGAGCTTATTAGCTTTCAGTTTAGAAGCTGAATAATGTATGGTTTTAGAATCCAACTGAAACTGCACGCCGAATTAGAGCAGTTTTTAAAAATTATAGAACAAAAATTTGGTCAATTTATCCCTTTTTTCTCTTTTTGCTTCAATCCCGATCTGCTTCAAGCGCGTAGACGGCGGCTATTTTCCGGCTATCTGCCGGCTATGTTTAAGCTGTCTTTCTTAAGATCTGTTCAAACCTCATCTGGTTTTTTCAAATTAATTTTAGTGTTGGAGTTTATGGTTTTTGGTTTTCATGGCTTTAACATTATTTGTTCTGAACATATTTTAAAAATTTTATGAGTTATGAGAGTATTTCTTGTACTTTCTGTTGTTTTATCTTTCATCTCATTGGGGACAGGTCTCATAGGTTGCTAATATTTATTAATTTAATCGTTTTATTTGTTTCAGCTCAAAACTTTTTCGTTCTATGGCTTTGACATTCATGCGTTTCAATATTATCAAATTTTTTGAGGTTTTCGAGATTTATTTGTTCATTTGTTTTCTTATTTTGAGTCTCCTTAATGACAAGTCTCGTCGTTGGCTGCTAAGAATGTTTAAGTTAGTGGAATTGAATTAAACGTCTCAGTTTTTTGATCCGCTTTTTCTTTGACTTGTACGCTTTCCGTTTTTCGATAAATTTTACCGAATTTTTGATTACTGATTAGAATTTGTTGTTATTATTCCTCTTTTATCACTTGATCCTATTAATGGAAACTCTCATCGGTGGTTAACCAGTAGTAGATGAATCTAAACTGTGGTTTGAGATCATAGCAATCGGTTTTTTGATTCTTCAAGACTTATTCTTGGAAAAAGAAATTGTCTAATTGTTTTAATGTTTTTTGTTCATATATAAGGTTTTCATCCGCATATAGGTTCAGGAACTTTTTGATTTTTATAATGTTTTCGCTGTACATTTCTAATTACGGTCATCAAGGTCGGTACTTAAGTCAATTCTTTTGATTGTTGTTCAGGACTTGTCCCATTATGTTTTTTTACTTCGTCGAATAAAAGTTTGCTTCGCTTTACCTACTTTACAGCTTGTTCAACAATTTGCATGAAATGTTTTTGACTTTTCTAGGTTAGTTTCATCTTTGGTTATTCTGAAAGTTATTCTCAAAGTTTTTTAAATTAGTAGTTGTTCACCAAACGAATTCAAAATAGAAACGGGATAAACCCCATGAAGCCCAATTTTAGATGTACTTGAACTTTATTCTTACAAGTCTTAGTTCACATCTCTAATGAGATCCCTACATCTTCTGATGAGGAAACAAGAGTATGCATAACTACCAAATTTAATCAAAATAGTTCGCACTTTAAAAATCTTTTTTTACAACAATCAATCATTTTATCCTTTTTTTTCTGGTCGATCAATCCCAATCGGTGTTATTAGATCATGGGGGCTATTTTCCGGCCATCTGCTGGGTGTGTTTAGTTTTACTGACTTTCACACTTCTGACATTCATAAATTTTAAATTTTTGTCTGAATTTGTTGTTACTTTTATTACGTTTTTCCTAATAAGTATATATAAAAATTTGATATATCATTTGCAATGATTGATGCTTTTTTATTGTTAAGGAATTGAAGGTTTGGTTAACTATTCAGTGTCTTCGACGTCTCATTTTATCGTAGACCTTAATGAAAATTGAAAATTGGTTTTTGCCAATTTTTTTTGTTTCCCTTCTACTTGTCTCTTGTTGGATTTCTGCGAAGCTACTGTATACTGTTTGAGGTAGGTGATATGAAAAATATTTAGCTTTCCTATTCGGATTTAGTTAATTTTATAGAACTGGAATTCACTATGCTTTGCGTTGGAAGAGTTGCAAACTATCAAATGACAATTTTTGCACGGAGGTATGCAGTGAATTTGAATTCTAAATGATTTTTTAGAAAATTTCAGGAATCGGAATGAAATGATGAAATTTTTTGTTAAACTTTTCAAAATTTTGCAGACTGATCTTTTTAAGTGAACAGTCTCTCACTTTTAGGAATGTTTAAATAAACTGGCTTTTGTTGAAATTCAATATTGGACAATTCAAAATTGGCTTTCTTCATATCAGGTTGTTTGCGAATGTACTCTCCTTCATATGGCGATTTAGTATTGAAGAAATGATTCTACCAAGAAATGATTCTAGAGAACTAAAAAAGATATCATGCAAAATGTTGGAAAGTGACAAACGTCGGTATATTAAAACAATTTATGCCTGACCAAGTTTTGTAAAAATCAATCGCCGAACTCTTGATTGAAATTGAAATTAAACTTGAATCCTAGGAAATACAACTCAATTTGAATTAACCATTTGCTTCCCTAAACTGTTCCATTTGAAATAAATTCTAATTTTGAAGCAAAAGCTTTTAACATTATCTTGCAGATTCCGCACTCCGAGTATCGTCCAGAATTTATATACTGAACTAACGATCTGATGCAATTAGAATTCCCCTAATGAATGATTTGCCATTCGGTAGAAAAAAACAAAAAAAAATGATACAAGTTTTCAAAGTCTTTTACCACTTAAAACACTTCTCAATGAATTTAAGCGGCTCTTTTTGTTATTTGAAGGTTGAGAAAGACACGCCAATTAGAAGACACGCCAATTGGCCGGCAGATTTTATTAAGACGGCGTGAAAAAGACCGAAATCGAAACTGTGTAATTTAAATCGAAGCGTCGACCTTATTATGTTCGGCCGTAATAATTTGTTCGGTTGTAATAGATTCATATCAAGTTCGCCGCGCCGCTGAGGCATGGCCAAATTAGCTAGCAGTAATAGCCAATTACTGTTTTACAAGTAAGGGACGCTAATTTTACCGCTTAATGCGCGGGTAGTTATCGTGAACTGTAGTTTTCGAGGATTACGTACAACTATGCCGACGTATTACTATGCCGATTATAAGAGTGCCGAAAATTTATTCAATTTTTCACCCGATAAATTTTGAAACTGCTATTACCAATTAATTATCAATTAAATGCTAACCGACTGTTGTTTTCAAAGCCACCAGGGCACGCTGGTCAGTGTTCGGTTGTGATAGATTCATATCATGTCCCACGGGCCGCTGAGGCATGGCCGTGGCCCGCAATTATCATTGTTTGTTTTAAATATTTCTCCCTCCAATTATTTTGTCCTGATAATTAATAAAATCCAAAATCTCACAACTTCATTGTGATTGGTTCAGAAATTTCGCGCTCATTTTAGTTAAAGTGATTTGATTGGTTTAGAAATTTATCGGGAGAAAAATGAATAAATTTTCGGCACTCTTATAATCGGCATGGTATTACGTCGGCATAGTTGAACGTCACCGTTTTCGAGTGGTTATATTTGCTCAAGTGTCGGCTAAAAGGTGTGTCGGCTAATTTGTATGTCGGCCAATTGACCGGTCACGGTACGCAAAGCCTTTTACCACTTAAAACACTTCTCAATAAATTCAAGCGTCTCTTCTTGTTGTTCAAAGATTTTCTGTTCATCGATGTGTTTGGTCATTGGGGGATTCAGCACACGACAAAAACAATAAGTAATATTTTAAACACAGACAAAAAACTATTTTTTAACAAAATTATTTCATTTGGTTCCTCAAAGACTAGCTTATCAAGCATTCAAGTGTCTCATCTTGAAAACACTTCTAATACAATACATCAAAAAACAGCTTAACCTTGCAAACCCGGAATGGTCGGCATTTTAGTCAATTTCAGCGGTTATTGAAAGAACTCAACAGAAATCAAATAAACAGCTCGCAAATACTAACAGAAATTCTAACTGCGCCGAACAAAATTACCTTTAGTCCTCACAAATTCGAAAACAAATACAGGTTGCTGAAAGCGCGTTTGAAAAGCGAAGTGTCAAAAACAGCTTGAAAATGGCATCCATGAGTCTAATATATGCTTGTAATTGCCAAAACTGTTGGAATTATACAAAAACGTGTTGTTAATATAGCACTTAGCTCTTAAGATTGACAGCTAGAGTTTTGTGATGGATATAATTTAAAAGGAAACTGAACTTCGTGAAAAAATGCGTCTGAATTTCCCCCCATATTGTGCTACTGATCACCCATTTCTTCAGACAATAAGGAATAACTTAAATGTTTTTTGAGGTTTTCGAGATTTATTTGTTAATTTGTTTTCCTTTTTTTTATTCTCCTTAATGACAAGTCTCGTCGTCGGCTGCTAAGGATGCCTAAGTTAGTCGAATTTAACTAAACGTCTCAGTTTTTTATCTGCTTTTTCTATGACTTGTACGCTTTCCGTTTTTCGATAGAGTTTACTGAATTTTTTGTTATTGATTAGAATTTGTTATTATTACTCTTTTATGACTTGATCCTATTAATGGAAAAGTCCCTCGGTTGTTAACCAGTAGTAGTTGAATCTAGTTTAGGTTGAGATCATAGCAATCGGTTTTTTTGATTTTTCACGACTAATTCTTGGGAAAAAGAAATTGTTCTAAGATTTTTGTTCATATATAAGATTTTTCTTTCGCATATAGGTTCAGGGGCTTTTTGAGTTTTATAATGTTGATGTTGTTGCTGTAAATTTCTAATTACGGTCATCAAGGTCAGTACGTAAGTCAATTCTTTTGATTGTTTTTCAGGACTTGTCCCGTTGTGTTTTTTTTACTTCGTCGAATAAAAGTTTGCTTCGCTTTACCTTAGTTTACAGCTTGTTCAACATTTTGCATGAAATGTTTTTGACTTCTCTAGGCTAGTTTCATCATTTGTTCACCAAATGAATTCAAAATAGAAACGGGATAAACCCCATGAAGCCCAATTTTAGATGTACTTGAACTTTATTCTTACAAGTCTTTGTTCACATCTCTAATGAGATCCCTGCATCTTCTGATGAGGAAACAGGAGTATGCATAACTACCAAATTCAATCAAAATAGTTCGCACTTTAAAAATCTTTTTGTACAACAATCAATCATTTTATCCTTTTTTTTCTGGTCGATCTATCCCAATCGGTGTTATTGGATCATGGGGGCTATTTTCGGGTCATCTGCTGGGTATGTTTGATTTTACTGACTTTCACACTTCTGACATTCATAAATTTTAAATTTTTGTCTGAATTTGTTGTTACTTTTATTACTTTTTCCCTAATAAGTATATATAAAAATTTGGTATATGATTTGCAATGATTGATGCTTTTTTATTGTTAAGGATTTGAAGGTTTGGTTAACTGTTCAGTGTCTTCGACGTCTCATTTTATCATAGACCTTAACGAGAATTGATTTTTGCCAAATTTTTTTGTTTGTTTCCCTTCTACTTTTCTCTTGTTGGATTTCTGCGAAGCTACTGTATACTGTTTGAGGTAGGTGATGTGAATATATATTCAGCGTTCCTATTTGGATTTAATTAATTTTATAAAACTGCAATTCACTATGCTTCGCGTTGGAAGAGTTGCAAACTATCAAACGTCAATTTTTGCATGGAGGTATGTAGTGACTTTGAATTCTAAATGATTTTCAGAAAATTTAATGAATCGGAATGATTTGATGAAATTTTTTGTTAAACTTTTCAAAATTTTGCAGACTGATCTTTTTAAGTGAACAGTCTCTCACTTTTAGGAATGTTTAAATAAACTGGTTTTTGTTGAAATTCAAATTTGGACGAACTATGTGAAACGATACAACAAGACAATGGCATTGATCAACTTGACATCAAGTCGACAAAAATTTACTCAATTCTAAAAGGTACATAGTCGGCATGCTAGGCCTACTGCTGCTTCATAACGAGATGATTAAGGACTGATGCGAATATCTGTTAGCACTGAAACTTTGTAACTAAGACTCACTAAAAAGTAACTGGCATCTAAAAATTCTTCTGTGTTTCTCTGTTTCATTTTTGACATCACGTTTCAACATTGGCTTGCGAATGTACTCTTCTTTATATGGCGATTTAGTACATTGAACCGAGAATGAAACTATACCAGAGAACTAAAAAAGATATCATGCAAAATGTCGGAAAGTGAAAAACGTCGGTATAGCAAAACAATATATGTCTGACCAAGTTTTGTAAAAAAAAAACAATAGCCGAAATCTGGATTGAACTTGAAATTAAACTTGGCTCCTAGGAAATACTATTCAATTTGAATTAACCATTTGCTTCCTTAAACTGTTCCATCTGAAATAAATTCTATTTTAAAGCAAAAGCTTTTATTATTATCTTGCAGATTCTTCACTCCGAGTATCGTCCAGAATTTATATACTGAACTAAAGATCTGATGCAATTAAAATTCCCCTAATGAATGATTTGCCATTCGGTAGAAAAAACAAAGAAAATGATAAAAGTACTCAAAGGGGCTAGGGGTATTAGCCGACGCACAAATTAGAAGACACGCCAATTGGCCGGCAGATTTTATTAAGACGGCGTGAAAAAGACCGAAATCGAAACTGTGTAATTTAAATCGAAGCGTCGACCTTATTATGTTCGGCCGTAATAATTTGTTCGGTTGTAATAGATTCATATCAAGTCCCCCGCGCCGCTGAGGCATGGCCAAATTAGCTAGCAGTAATAGCCAATTACTGTTTTACAAGTAAGGGACGCTAATTTTACCGCTTAATGCGCGGGTAGTTATCGTGAACTGTGGTTTTCGAGGATTACGTACAACTATGCCGACGTAATACTATGCCGATTATAAGAGTGCCGAAAATTTATTCAATTTTTCACCCGATAAATTTCGAAACTGCTATTACCAATTAATTATCAATTAAATGCTAACCGACTGTTGTTTTCAAAGCCACCAGGGCACGCTGGTCAGTGTTCGGTTGTGATAGATTAATATCTTGTCCCACGGGCCGCTGAGGCATGGCCGTGGCCCGCAATTATCATTGTTTGTTTTAAATATTTCTCCCTCCAATTATTTTGTCCTGATAATTAATAAAGTCCAAAATCTCACAACTTCATTGTGATTGGTTCAGAAATTTCGCGCTCATTTCAGTTAAAGTGATTTGATTGGTTTAGAAATTTATCGGGAGAAAAATGAATAAATTTTCGGCACTCTTATAATCGGCATGGTATTACGTCGGCATAGTTGAACGTCATCGTTTTCGAGTAGTTATATTTGCTCAAGTGTCGGCTAAAAGGTGTGTCGGCTAATTTGTATGTCGGCCAATTGACCGGTCACGGTACGCAAAGCCTTTTACCACTTAAAACACTTCTCAATAAATTCAAGCGTCTCTTCTTGTTGTTCAAAGATTTTCTGTTCATCGATGTGTTTGGTCATTGGGGGATTCAGCACACGACAAAAACAATAAGTAATATTTTAAACACAGATAAAAAACTATTTTTTAACAAAATTATTTCATTTGGTTCTTCAAAGACTAGCTTATCAAGCATTCAAGTGTCTCATCTTGAAAACACTTCTAATACAATACATCAAAAAACAGCTTAACCTTGCAAACCCGGAATGGTCGGCATTTCAGTCAATTTCAGCGGTTATTGAAAGAACTCAACAGATATCAAATAAACAGCTCGCAAATACTAACAGAAATTCTAACTGCGCCGAACAAAATTACCTTTAGTCCTCACAAATTCGAAAACAAATACAGGTTGCTGAAAGCGCGTTTGAAAAGCGAAGTGTCAAAAACAGCCTGAAAATGGCATCCATGAGTCTAATATATGCTTGTAATTGCCAAAACTGTTGGAATTATACAAAAACGTGTTGTTAATATAGCACTTAGCTCTTAAGATTGTTAGCTAGAGTTTTTTGATGGATATAAATCAAAAGGAAACCGAAATTCGTGAAAAAATGCGTCTCAATTCCCCCCCCCATAATTTGCTACTGATCGCCCGTTTCTTCTGGAGGTATGTAGTGACTTTGAATTCTAAATGATTTTCAGAAAATTTAATGAATCGGAATGATTTGATGAAATTTTTTGTTAAACTTTTCAAAATTTTGCAGACTGATCTTTTTAAGTGAACAGTCTCTCACTTTTAGGAATGTTTAAATAAACTGGTTTTTGTTGAAATTCAAATTTGGACGAACTATGTGAAACGATACGACAAGACAATGGCATTGATCAACTTGACATCAAGTCGATAAAAATTTACTCAATTCTAAAAGGTACATAGTCGGCATGCTAGGCCTACTGCTGCTTCATAACGAGATGATTAAGGACTGATGCGAATATCTGTTAGCACTGAAACTTTGTAACTAAGACTCACTAAAAAGTAACTGGCATCTAAAAATTCTTCTGTGTTTCTCTGTTTCATTTTTGACATCACGTTTCAACATTGGCTTGCGAATGTACTCTTCTTTATATGGCGATTTAGTACATTGAACCAAGAATGAAACTATCCCAGAGAACTAAAAAAGATATCATGCAAAATGTCGGAAAAGTGATAAACGTCGGTATAGCAAAACAATTTATGTCTGACCAAGTTTTGTAAAAAAAAAACAATAGCCGAAATCTGGATTGAACTTGAAATTAAACTTGGCTCCTAGGAAATACTATTCATTTTGAATTAACCATTTGCTTCCTTAAACTGTTCCATCTGAAATAAATTCTATTTTAAAGCAAAAGCTTTTATTATTATCTTGCAGATTCTTCACTCCGAGTATCGTCCAGAATTTATATACTGAACTAAAGATCTGATGCAATTAAAATTCCCCTAATGAATGATTTGCCATTCGGTAGAAAAAACAAAGAAAATGATAAAAGTACTCAAAGGGGCTAGGGGTATTAGCCCACGCGCAAATTAGAAGACACGCCAATTGGCCGGCAGATTTTATTAAGACGGCGTGAAAAAGACCGAAATCGAAACTGTGTAATTTAAATCGAAGCGTCGACCTTATTATGTTCGGCCGTAATAATTTGTTCGGTTGTAATAGATTCATATCAAGTCCCCCGCGCCGCTGAGGCATGGCCAAATTAGCTAGCAGTAATAGCCAATTACTGTTTTACAAGTAAGGGACGCTAATTTTACCGCTTAATGCGCGGGTAGTTATCGTGAACTGTGGTTTTCGAGGATTACGTACAACTATGCCGACGTAATACTATGCCGATTATAAGAGTGCCGAAAATTTATTCAAATTTTCACCCGATAAATTTTGAAACTGCTATTACCAATTAATTATCAATTAAATGCTAACCGACTGTTGTTTTCAAAGCCACCAGGGCACGCTGGTCAGTGTTCGGTTGTGATAGATTAATATCACGGGCCGCTGAGGCATGGCCGTGGCCCGCAATTATCATTGTTTGTTTTAAATATTTCTCCCTCCAATTATTTTGTCCTGATAATTAATAAAATCCAAAATCTCACAACTTCATTGTGATTGGTTCAGAAATTTCGCGCTCATTTTAGTTAAAGTGATTTGATTGGTTTAGAAATTTATCGGGAGAAAAATGAATAAATTTTCGGCACTCTTATAATCGGCATGGTATTACGTCGGCATAGTTGAACGTCACCGTTTTCGAGTAGTTATATTTGCTCAAGTGTCGGCTAAAAGATGTGTCGGCTAATTTGTATGTCGGCCAATTGACCGGTCACGGTACGCAAAACACTTCTCAATAAATTCAAGCCTCTCTTCTTGTTGTTCAAAGATTTTCTGTTCATCGATGTGTTTGGTCATTGGGGGATTCAGCAAACGACAAAAACAATAAGTAATATTTTAAACACAGACAAAAAACTATTTTTTAACAAAATTATTTCATTTGGTTCTTCAAAGACTAGCTTATCAAGCATTCAGGTGTCTCATCTTGAAAACACTTCTAATACAATACATCAAAAAACAGCTTAACCTTGCAAACCCGGAATGGTCGGCATTTTAGTCAATTTCAGCGGTTATTGAAAGAACTCAACAGAAATCAAATAAACAGCTCGCAAATACTAACAGAAATTCTAACTGCGCCGAACAAAATTACCTTTAGTCCTCACAAATTCGAAAACAAATACAGGTTGCTGAAAGCGCGTTTGAAAAGCGAAGTGTCAAAAACAGCTTGAAAATGGCATCCATGAGTCTAATATATGCTTGTAATTGCCAAAACTGTTGGAATTATACAAAAACGTGTTGTTAATATAGCACTTAGCTCTTAAGATTGACAGCTAGAGTTTTTTGATGGATATAAATCAAAAGGAAACCGAAATTCGTGAAAAAATGCGTCTCAATTCCCCCCCCCCCCCATAATTTGCTACTGATCGCCCGTTTCTTTTTCAGACAATAAGGAATAACTTAAACTTCGATTTTCAGGTAGCAGATGATGCTAAATGTCTTTCTCAGAAAAGGTTTAATTCAAAAGAACAATATCTGACCTGTCCTCAATTTGGAAGCAATGAGACGCTCATGTAAACGTCAACTTTTCTTTTTCTTGGATTCTAAACACTCTAGTTTTTGAGTTTAATTATGTTTGCAGTTTTTAAAATTTGTTGTTTTAACCTTGCTTTCTAGATCATTTTCTTTTAACCTGCTTCATAATCAAGTAACTTCGATTAACATTTTCCCGAACTGCTTGATTCTTAATATCCATTATCTAAGGGTTTATATCACATAAGCGCAGACAAAGCGTGAAAATGTTGTCAGTGTGACAGATGTTGAAATTCCGGCCTACATTTTTCTTGAAGAATTAAAAAAACTTATAAAACATCTCTTTAAGGATTGGTTCAGTTTTTCAAGAGTTTGCAGTGGTACTCCTTTTGTATCACTCCTCAAAAGATATCGATAGGCGAAAATTGACTTAACAAAATAAATACAGAGTAACATAAAGTACTGTGGTACATAAAATTGTGGGTTGGAGCAATTTAGAAATAAGGCGTGTTTATTACAAGCATTCGAAAAGAGCATTCCATATCTTCGCTTAACAGAGAACATTTGAAAAAAGAATGCTTGTTGAATGCGTGAATAAGTCCTAGATGCTTACATTTTCCTAGGAAGTCGCCTACCCAATTTAGTGCTAGATTTTAAAACATAAAATACGTGTTCCATGCAAGGTTGCGTGACTCTTCAAAATTCTGACTGACTCCTCGAACCGCGACTTGATTTGCGAGGAATGCGACAATTGTCTCAGCGACTTTGTCGGAGTTACTGACATATATCTAAACCTGTCCGCTCTAGTGATACTAAATTTTTGTTGTACGAAATCTGTGGATATATTTTAACGCCAGGGAACAATTTGTTATTATTGTTTGCAATTATAACTTAGAGAAACAATTAGTAACTTTAGAGAAACAATTTAACTTTAAAAACTTTAAAGAAACAACAAGCTTTAGAGAAAGACCTAATAACTTTAGAGAAACAATTGAATAAGAGTATTCGAGCACGTTATGGTCCAACAACGAGATCTTAAAACTAAATATTCAATCATGTCTATAGAAAACTGGAAAACTGTCTATGGAAAAGACTGGGCTACTTCTGGAAGCTAAAAAACGAACTCCTACCATCATTTAGACTAGAAGAGAATACATTCCCTACCTGGCGTATTAGCGAGCACAAAAGAACTTGGAAACGCTCTTCTAACTCCAAAATTACTAGTCAAAGACTTGAGCGCTCAATTGTCAAAAAAGCTCTTAAGGACTGGAGTAATCTACCCGCCCGGCTAAAAAACTATGGAACAGAACAAAAATTGGCTTAAAAATAAAAAAACCATCGCATGCAGCAGCTTGCAAATTGTAGCAACTACGCGTCTTATGGTGCCATCAACCGGCGAGAAATTAGATTTATAAAACTTAGTTAGCGGCTGAAATCTTTATTCTTGTTGGTCCTTTTATTCTTCTTGGTCGAGATTGGCCAAAAAAGATATCCTAAATAGTAATATAATATTACTACATTTTGATTCGCTGTCTGTACATTTCTGGGCACTCCTGTTACAATAAATAATATGTTACAACTACTTAGGAATAAAATTTTTTTTATACATTAAACCTTTGTTCTGTTTCTTGTTGCGCGCACTTTGATGTTGTGATGTTTTTCAATTTAGACTGGAGCAGTCCGATGATGATGAAGGACTCCTATTAGGACAGAGTGGCCGGTTGATGTGTACTGATCATCTGCACACAATCTATTATGATATGAAGGTAACTCCATAAACAATTTGCCTCCGTATGGCATCAACAAATTTATCTGATTGGTACTCTACTAGACATTGATCTACTCACGGCTGTAAGATTTCTTGGCAAATAGTTGATTGTGAGATTTTCGGCTTATATTGCCAATATTTCGTCACTACTTGTCAGTTTGCATCACTTTTCAATTGTAAAACAGGTGACGTTCACAGCACATAATAATTACGAAATAATGGAAAAATTCTCGCGAAACAATTTAACTCAATTCCGCATTGTAAAAGCATGCAATTGGAAGAAAGAGAAGCATGCAGACAAGAAACTTCATTGAAATTTCACAGAAGTTCCAAAATTTCAAGTCTTTGCACTGCGGATTAAAAAGAGAAATCGCAGATTAGCATTAACCAATAGGGTGGCTCAAAGGCTCTTTGGCATCTGAATTGGTTCTCAATTAATTAGTAGATATGTTTCTCAAATCAATATTTAGGCTAATTGAGATTATATCAGTCACAAACAGTCCTGGGAATTTAGTTAACTTTGTACCAGAGTATATTAGTGATCAAGTAATAAAATCAAGTTTACCAAACTCTAGATTCCAAATTTTTCGATCGGGTCTAATCAATAATTTTTTGAATTGCTCTGCTATTCTATAGATGTGAAGTTCACCAAAACTTCTGAAAAGTCATAGTTAGGGTGTTAAGTGCAATTGCCCCCCTTCCCCAACCTCTGCCTCTACATTCACTTTACTACGACCCTCCCTCAGCTTAAGCGAGCTGTAAACAAAAGCAGAACAAAGCTTGTGAAGTTATAGAGATTGTATTTGCCTGCACTCTTTGTCAAAACTGACGATACTCATATTGCCCTAAACATTACCGTCTTTTTGTTTCAGTCTTCTTTCTGTGACGTTGACTCTGCTTCATCAGGTTAGCAATCTTCGCTCTTAATTCATTGAGATGCTGTTGTCCTGGCTATTAAAAATTTTTGGAAAAAGTCGAAAAAAATGTTAATACAGTATCTACTCAAATCAATTAACTGTTGCTTACTATGTCTAATTTCAGCGTCTTATTTCCTTATCAGTCCCCTTGTTATGGGAAATATCAATTATTGTTGCGACCCCATTATATGGGGAGGAACTATATAATCAAGTGGGTGTTTTTTGTTAAATCGATTTTCGTCGATCGATTTATTCATTGTACAGGGCTGTGAGTGGTATCATCAGAAAGCTTGTCAAGCGTAGAATTTCGAAATAAAATGATTTTTTTCTAATTTGGCGTTTTACCAGGAGTTATACGAAGGTTTGGCCTAACTTCAGTTGTTTTGTTCAAATTTTTCGTCATTTCTGCTTAAATATTTTCTTATTTTTGATCAATTTTTGCTTAAAGTACAAATTTTTTAACGACTGTATCATTGGTTCTACATTTAAAGATAAAAAAGAGTTGGTGAATCGTTCGAACCAACTGTTTTTTTGCTAAATTTTCAGCTAAGTTTTCGAAAAGTCATGATAAAATGGAAGCAAATTTGCCTATTTGGCCTTTTTGTCCAGTTTGACCCATAGTGCAGACATAAAAACTGTTGACAGAATTTTCGTTTGCTCAGATATGAGCTTATTGTACCTCCGGTTCAAAAGAAAGTTTTCTGGAAATAGCAGTTTTTCGCTAATTTACTGATTTCTTAAAAAAATGCATAGTTTATTTTTGATTTGTTGATTTTCGTTTGCAAAAACAACACTACGGAACGTTTCAGAAAAATTGAGTTTTTCAACAAGCGTGCAGCGATAGGAAGGCCAGTTTTGGTCTCATCGTTAACTTTTGTAATGAAAAAGGATTCGGATTGTTTTTTGTATCTGTCCTTTTTCATATTATTTTTGCTATGTTTTCATGCCAATTAAATGCAAGTCTGTTTTCATTGAAAAGATCAAATAAAAACATGTCCCATTTACGTTCAAATGAGGTTCATTTGAATGAATCCTGTGGGTTTTTTTTTGCGTGAAGCGCTTGGTTTTTGTTGCTCCGACTATTTGTTTTCGTTTTTCCATTTTAGATGAATTCTTAGTTTCGCTAGAATTGGATGTCCTTTTTGTAGTTTTGTGACTAAATCGAATTAATGAAATGTTTGATTTGGTGATGATGGAGCTATCAAAGAAACTATCTAATGCTATCAATTGCTACATTATTGTTTTTAGGTAGTTTAACTCTGTATATATCCAAAATTATCAATGATCTTTGTTATTGACTTTTTGATCCAATTAGCTCTTTCATTTAACTAAGGACCAATTTTTATTTCTTTTAAGGCTGAAGCAGCAAGAGCAAGACCAGTTTTGGTCTAAATGTGAAATTTTGTACTTTAAAAAATATGCGCACTGTAATTGTCAGCTCTATATTTTTTTTTCCAAATACATTTGCTTTTTGGTTTTTTGTATATGTTAGTTACAGAAGACAATGAATTCAAATCAAACCTTCCTCAGGTTATTCGCAGCGGAAAGCAGATGGTATTTTGGCTTCAACAACGTTTGCGTAAAGTTGTTTGGAATTTTTTTCTACCTGTGTTCGTTGTTAATTTGTAGTCTTCTCGCTCAGTCTTACTAATGCCTTGTCCAGTTGGCTTCCTAAGCAGTAGCAAGTTACTCTTTTTACCTTTATTTCATTTGAAAGCTCACGGTTGTTTTCGTTTGCCGCTTTAAATTATTTGGTTTTAAAAAATGAGTACTTGCCACATTCAATTCTGTTTCTGCCACCTTTTAGCGTAGTCTAGGCAAAGGGAAGTCGCATTCCCTTTAAAATGAATTTTATTTTAGTCTTCGTTGCTGTTTTATTATTTAAACAACGGCTTTTGGCCATGATACTGCAAGTTTTAATATTTTTTTTGAAAAGTTTTGACAAATTCCAATTTTTGAGATTCGCATGTTGTTTTGTGCTATCTTAACATTAATGGCACGTTAATGAGAAGTCGCCAATGTCTTCACTGTCGTGGAAAGAAGGTGCAATTGATTTTTCAAAAAAACTATTTTAGTGATCAAATTATGATTTTATTGTCTTTGACACCGTTTCTTCACAAAATTGAATTGACTTTTTTGGTCCTTGCCTGTAGTTTAATGAGATTGTGGACAATGACAGGTCTCAATGATTTTTTTAAATCTTCACTAATGAAGCCACTGAAGGACTTCAGTTTATGGGTAATGGCTTTGAAGACTTCGATTATAATCGTTTTCATAAATTGTAGACGTATTTTCTAAATATGACTACGAGTTGTTTATTCTCAATAAATTCAGGTGACAATTCTTTTCTGGTTGGATGGAAGTCATTTAGTTTAGTATTTTATTAGATAGTAATTTATTTTTTGCATTAGTTTTTTAAATAGGTAGACATTGAGTTTTGGTCGTAAGTAATGCTTGCTGTTTTTATTTGATTTAGTTGCTTGTCTAGTCTCTTATGCTCCTTAATATCAGGAATGATTGGCCCGCTAATGTGTTTTTCTTTAATTGGTATAATATTTTGAGATCAAAAGGGTTTTATGTTTACCCCAATTGTTTCCAAAAATTAATCGATTTTTTGAAACTTTTCTATTTCTGCCGCGTTTGGTAGACACTTAAGTCAAAAACCTTTTTGAGCGCGGTCTGAACATTATGTGCTAACGCACACTTACCAGCTTTTTTGCTTTTTGTACCTGGGAAGCTGCAATTTCAGCGTAGAAATATTGAAGTACTATTGGTTTTTTGCAACATTGATTCTTTGAAACTTTTCTATCTCTTCCTCGTTTGGTGGACACTTAAGTCAAAAACCTTTTTGAGCGCGGTCTGAACATTATGTGCGAACGCACACTTCCCAGCCTCCTTGTTTTTTGTACCTGGGAAGCTGCAATTTCAGCGTAGCTATATTGAGGTACTCTTGATTTTATGCAACTCAAAGATTTTAATTTGTAATGGAGCGTTGTATTTTTGACGAACCAAAAGTTAGTATGGTGATATGTTTTCTAATCAATCGAGTGTTAGAAAAGAAATGCAGCGCGCGTTAAAGTTGGGGTTTAACTGTTGAAGAATTTTTAAGAGCGGAGCGAATTGAGTGTTATTTTGTTCATTCCGCTGTTTTCCAGTGAGCGAGAAATTGAGCTGTAATAAGTTTTCTGAGCAAGCGAAATTTTTTGTGTACATGGAGTTTTTAAATGCATTTTTTTGTTGCTGATACCTAAGATTTTTTTTACTTTAAATAAGATTATAAAAGTTAAAGCTACATTTGCAAAGATAATATTAACGAATTAATCTAATTAATGGGTTTTCGGTTTTTTCGGATTTTGTTTATTTCAGCGACTCTTTGCGCACTGTTGAAGAAAAAACAGATCAGTTGCTGTGTGTGAAAGAGAAGTTTCACGTGTTACTAAGTTTGCATTGATTAAGTTTAGTCCAGAGTATGACAGCAATTCTATAAATTTTGAACTGTTTCTATTATTTTGTAAAATATCTATATTAAAATCCCAACAAACAACGTGTTTTTCTTATTTCTTTGCATCTAAGGACTTTATGTGATCCGATGGGAAGTATAAAATTTTCTCAAATTGATAAATTTGTGATCTATAAGAACGTTATAAAAATGTCGGTGGTATGATAGCAATTTTTGCACTTAAACTTTGAACATTTCGTATATTGCTCTTATTTGTGTTTATTTTTCTCATTTTGTCTGATAGAAATGCTCCTACACCTCCATCAATTCCGTCGAAATTTTATGTTTCTTTTGGAATAGACATTGAAAGAGTATAAGCTCTAGTTTAGATGTCAGTTCTGCTCCATGTTTCTGTGAATATAATTACAGAAGGTTTTTGGTCAATGTCTTCCAAATAAACTTCCAAGTTGCTCGGGATTTCGTCTTAACAATCTTAGATTTATTGGGCAAATTTGTTCGCTCATTCTTTTTGTCCCTCGCGTTCGTTTTTTTGTTTATCGTTTTTCTTTAAAATATATAGAGATAAAAAACAAGAAAATCGAAGACAAAAAACGTTTTTTTTTTTTCATTTTCTCCCACTTGTTCTTCCTTCTTCTCTTCTTTGTCCCTCTCCTCTTCTTCCCTTCCTACCCTTTCCTCCCTTTTTTCTCCCTCCTTTTCTTTCCTTCCCTTTACCCCCCTCCCTTTACCCCCTCTTAATGTTGTGGTATAACTGATTTGGAAAAAAAGAATAAAAAGAGAAAGAGAACTGTGTTCGTTGATCTTTTACTCAAGGGCATTATTTTTGTAATAGTTTTTTCTGATTTCTCTAATGTCGTTTTCTACTGAACTTTTGGCTTATTCCGTAGGTTTCCTTACCTTCTAGAATGTAGTCTTGAAGCAGCGTGAAAAATTTGCCCGTACTTGCATTTTTGAGAAGATCAAGTATTATTTTAAAATCAAGTATTATAAAGTACACTTGATTGGTAAAGTGTATATTCATTTTAAAACATACCCTCTTTTGCTGGAAATTATTTCTCTCCTGTAGAAAAATGTTTTTTGTTAAAAAAAATCTGCGTTATTACTTTCTAACATGCGCTTCTCGTTTGCTTTCAGGCGACTTGAACGAGGTTCTGGAGTCGAATTTCTGCTCTGCGGAAGTAGTGGAAATCATGGAGACAGGAGGAGATGAGAAGAAGCTTCGGAAAGTGTCAGGGCTCCTGGATATAGGGAACGGCTGTGGTAAATGTACGGCGGTGTACACACGTGTGGTCAAAGTCATGTTGCTGATCGGAGGAAAATCACTTGGTAAGCTGGCCGACTATTAATCTCCGGCTTGGAAAGCTTATTCAGAAAAATTTGCTAATGGTGATTTTGTTATGAGGAAAGATTAAACTCCGAGTTCCCGTATACTCGACGTGATGCTGTACTTTCACAATTGCACCTAGTTCCTTTCTGGCAGCATGATCATTTTTTATATTCTGATTCTCATTCAATTTTCTCCTAAGATCCGAACAGAATTAAATGCATAGTATATGTAAACTTATGGCAATAGGTCGATCATGCACGCTAAAAAGTTTCCAACCGAGCCCTTCTGAACGAGGAGAGCAAAAAAGTTTTGAAAGCATTTAAGTCTGGATGTGAGCGCCTGACAAGATAGACTAGAAAATCTAAATTTTTTTGATCGCACGAAAGTGCAAACCGAGGCGTTTTCAGCATGAAATGGTCTGTGTTTTTGCTGTTTCGAATGGACGAAAGAACATACACGGACACTTTCTACATGAGACTATGTAGTCATAGAACAGACCAATTCAAAAATTCTAAATAGTGCCTTTTAGCAACACAGACAATGGCCTTCCTTAATTTCTTGCATGTTTTTCTGGAGGATCTCGACAGAATTTACAGTGCTTTTTACAGGACAGCTGGAGGCAGCAAAACTTTCTTCAACATTGAGTAAATTTTGCATGTGTTGAGATAAGATGTATCCAATCAATTACCTGTACCAAGAATCTTATCATATTTTAGAGCCTAATTTAATTTTCAGACTTCGAAAATAATGGCGTTCTCAATTTTCAAGAAAAAAATTCACCTTTTTCAGCACTCCTTTAAAACGTCTCAGATATTGTGATGTGACCTTTTTGTTGAGCAACAGAAAAAGGAGTAATCGAATGAAAAACGTTTGCACCTTTGTAAACATCACATTTGTCGAAACGCCAAATCAGTGCCATCTAGGCTTTCTTCTGTTTGCTTGCCTCCTGGTGCGTTTTTGTTAAAGAGAAGAATCTGCCGAACACTGTGTTCATCGCAACACATAACAACTCACTTTTGGAGTCGGTTTCTATGAGTCCTGTTATCCATTGACTGTTTCTACTTTTTCTTTGGGCTCATCGCAATTCCCTATTTGGCTTTTTGCCCCATTTCATGTTTTGGTTAACTTTACTAGTTATTGATTTGGGTGGCTCTTTTACGAACCACCAGATTACGTTTGCACCCATAGACATTGCTAACTGTTATTTCGAGTTTCATTTGACACAAACATTATGGATGATTCGAAACCTTGTATATTTACCTTAATACTCAATATTTGCAATCCTGCAAATGGAGCCGGCGACGTCAAAGACACTTTAGTTTTTGATTTAAACAAGGAGGCTCGGGAATGTGCGATGGCACATAAGGTTCCGACCCCGCTCATCCACAATTTTGGCATAATTGTCTACCAAATAAGGAACAGATAGAACAACCCAAATATTCTTTGGGAATCCCAAAAAAGCCCAAGTATTGTTCAAAAAAATTGTGTATGAACGATAAGATAGCCTCCAAAGCAAATAACTCAGTGGAGAAAAAATCGATGCATTAGATTGATGTGATATGCCAATATTAAGAAAGCGGGTCAAGACGAACATCAAAATCAAACAACAACAACAACAAACATTTATTACATCAAAAACTTTATGTCCGTTTTAAAAACAAAAATTAATAACAAAGTCAACATACCGTCAGATAAACCTAAAACTCAATAAAATAATTTATAAATCACCAGAAAAGATATGGGACCAGTCCATAAAGGTTTGGTAACAATTAGACAAAAAAGAACAAAAACAGTAAAGTTAAAAAATTCGCTCATTTTTTAAAACAATTAACTTCAAAGTAATGAAAACCATTAGAAATCAAGTAAAATATCCCAAAGGTTTAAGATTACCAATGCTTCTATAGAAGAGCATTAGGACCTGTCCTTATTCAACTTTTTAAGAGGCTAAAAAGAACAACAAAAAACAACAAACAAAAATTCAATTGAGACTTTCCAGAAAACGCTTGTCAAAACCGTCCAGCCACATTTTAGCCCTCAAAAATATATTCGATTGCACCTTTCTTCAAACACCGATAATATAGTATGTGGCCAATCATTAGTGAGACTAGTTGCCATTCATTAGTGAGGTAACGCGTACTCAAAAAGAGAAAAGGGCGAAAGTATATAATACTTTTGATTTTTTCGAAACAAAATTACATCCAAAGTTATGACAGATATTAATTACAAAATCAAATATTTAAATAGGGTCCTTTATTCATCCAGAGGAAGCCCATGAGACCTGCAATTATGCAGAATATGTCTTGCGTCTATAAAAAGAAAGTCAAGAATGACAAAAAGCAAATTAATTTACTTTGAAAAACCGGTGTCGAAGCCAGTAGGGTCATAACGAATTCTTTAAAAAATAGATTTTGGGACACCAATCCTTTTTGACACCTTCCCTTGAAGCCTATAATGTCATATTTGACCTGTAATTAACGAGATTAGGTAACAAAATGAAAAATAAAAAGAAGGAAAAGATAGTCTCCAAAGCAAATAACTCAGTGGAGTAAAAAACGATGCAATACATTGATGAGATGTGCAAATATTAAGAAAGCTGGTCAAGATGAACAGCAAAAACAATCAAAAAACAACAACAAACATTAATTACATGGAAAAATTCAGGTACGAAACAAAAGTTAATAACAAAGTCAAGATTAGGCGATAAAGACGATAAAGAACAAAATATAGTAAAGATAAAAATTCGCTTATTTTTTTTTAAAATTAATTTCGAAGTAATGAAAACCATTAGATATCAACCGGAGGCATCCAACAGGTTTATGGTCACCTTTACCGCTAGAGAGGCGCATTAAGACCTGTCGGTATTCAATTCTTTATACGGCTACAAAAAGAACGGCAAATAGACAACAAACAAAAAATCAAAGAAAACTTGCCAGAAATCAATTTAGAAGCCGTTACGCCATATTTTGGCCCTCAAAATATGCTGGATTGCATTTTCTTCGAACACCGATAATGTAGTTTGTGACCTCTTTTTGAGGAGGCTAGGTCACAAATAGAAAAGAAAGAAAAAAAGCAAAAACTAATTAATACTTAATTTTGGTTATTTTTTTAACGAAAAAATTATTATGTCATGAAAGCCATTAATCACAGAATGAAATAAACAGGTTTGTTTATTCGTCAAAAGGAAGCCCTTGAGACCTGCAACTATTCATAATGTTTCTTACCTCTAAGAAATGAACGTCAAATGTGACAATTTTCTAAAATTAATTTATTTTTATTGTGCAAACCCGGGTCGAAGCAGTAAAGTCATAACGAGCTGTTTAAAAACATCAGATTTTGTGACACCAATCCTTTTTGACACCTTCCACTGACACCAATATTATCATGTCTGACCACTAATTAACAAGACTAGGAATCAAAGAGACAACAAAAGGAACAAAATTGCGAAAATAAAAAGTTTTTCTTTAGTTTTGGAAAGTGATAGCTTTCATAGTCATGAAAGCCATCAACTATCTACGAATATCAGAATATCGGCTCATCTATTTGTTGACGAAAAGCCTACAAAACCTATCACTGTAGAGGAAATTTCATACGACCAAAACGACAAAGTAAGAATGACAATTAAAGACAAAATTTGAAAATTCAATTAATTTCTTCAAGAAAGGAGTGTCGAGGCCGTTAAAACAATAATCTATATCTTTCAGAATTTTTATATGTTCAATTTTGTCTTTTTTGAACGCTTATAATGTGGTATGAGAACTGTCAATAATGTTATATTTTGACAAGACTAGAAAACGTGAAAAACTGGCAAAAATCTAAAAACACGAAAATCTGAAATCTAGTAGTATCAAAGTCAGAAAACAGTAACTTCAGGCTTAAAACCGCAATCGAGACTAAAATATAAATCAGTAGAATGAAGAAGTTTTCTTTCTTTGCTGACACTAAGCTACAAGTTGGCCAAATTAAGAAAATAGAGGAAAAGTTCATTAAGCCATTATTTATTTAAGAATCAATTATTTTTAAAAGTCGAAACGACCATAAACTTTCAAGTAAAAAACTAAAGGCATTAGCTTGGAGTTGCTTAGGAAGCCAATTGGACCTATCACTTCTGAGCTCTGATTTGATATGTTATGTTCTTTATTAATAAAAAAGGTCTTTTAAAAAAAAAGACCGGCTGATTACATTCCGATTTCTTTTTGGGTCGTAACAGTCCACGATTGGCCCAAAACTAGCCCTGATAATGCTTAATGTCCATTAGGAACAATTTGTTTTTCGAATGTTGTAGATATAGATATTTTGTTAGTTGAAAACTCAAAAATAAATTCTGCTTTTTTTGATAATCAAAATTGACAAAAATTTAGGCAGTAATTTCGGAAAATGTGAATAAAAACAACATGTTCACTCTACTTTTCTCAGAAGTTTAAATTTCGATAACTCCCTGTCGAAAGCGAAAATTAAAAAAAATCTTTTCTTCCATATTCTAAGCTGTACAAGCTTTCTAATGATATCAGTCTCAACTCTCTACGATGAATATATCGATCGGCGAAAATTGACAGAACAAAAAAACCCAAGAGGGGTCGGAGCACTGACAACCGACAATAAGGGAGCGAGCAAAATGCATTAGAAAAATTGTACAGAATTAGCTGACTTCCCATAAATCAAGCAAGACAAAGCAATCTGAATTTCATTATTAATAGCCGCTTTAGCAATTCCAGGCGGCTATTATTGCGCTCCTATTTTTGAAAATTTAAAGAATTTGAATTGTATTGGGTTGCTGTCTTTTTTAAAGATCTATTCACGCATTTTCATGATTTTTGAAGTCAAATTGGAGTAGTGATTTTGGTCACGCCGAAACAGGAAATGCGGCGTGAATTTATTTCGTTCTAATTTTGAAGTAGAGTGAGAAAACGGCGTTTGAACAAAAATTTCTTTTCTCGCTAGTGGTTTTTTGTTCACATGCGGCAATTTCACTTTGATATTTACTGTTTTTTCGATCGGATTTTTTTTCAAAATGGTTTTCCCAATCCATTCATAGTTCATTCTAGGCCTAGTTTTTTGTTAGAATCAGATTGACTTTTCTCGCTAGTGGTTTTTTCTCGCCAGCGGCATTTTGACATAGATCTCCTATTTTTTGTTGTTTTTAATCTGACTTTTTAGAATTGGTTTTTTCAATTCAGTCATAGTCCGTTCTAGGTCTAGTTTTTTGTTTAGTCAATGAAATTTCTTTGAATTGTACGCTAGGACTTGTCCTGCTATGTTTTTTAACTTATTCTAACAGATTTTTGTTTCGTCTTACCCTGACTTCTTGGAATTGACTTTTTCAGTGACTTACCTCGCTCAAAAAATGACTGCTGAACTCACTTAATGAACTTTAAGTTTTATGAACATTTACTAGTTTAAGATCAATAGTGTGCATCTAAGTTGTGCCAAACGTATATGCCCTAATTCTTGAGTATTAGAGTCTTTGGTTTTTGTCTTTAGGGCTTTCTCCTTATAGAGCGTATGTAAAAATGACTGTCCGAATCTAAATGAAAAGTCTAGTGGTCTGTGAAAGGACTTGTGGTCAATCTGTGTATCTTATTTCGAAAGTTGTTTCTATTCATGGAAGGCCACAAGCGTCTATCGCGGCTATTTTCCGGCAATCTGCGGGCTATGTTTTAATCCGCTTAACTTGTCCTGCACATTTTCCGTTTTAAGTAATTCACGACTTTCGCGTTTGACTCGTGACTTACCTTACTCAATGTTTCAATTGAATGGATTTTATATTTTTTCACTCATTGAATTTCACAATGAAGTGATTACGGCCAAGGTTAAAAGAGCAAAATTAAAAGACACCGATGAAGCCCGGAATAAACCGATAAAGTCATAGTCCATTAGGATATCAAAGATCATTCGAGCGATCGCTAGCTGGCACTATTATTATGCTTAAAAGCCTTAAGTTTAGAAGCTGATTAGGTATATTTTCAGAATCTAACCGAAACTGCACCTCCAGTTATAACACTTGTTGACATTTGAAACAAATTCCTCTTTCTGTCAATCGAGATTTGCATCAACGACGGTTATTTTTCGGCAGTACGCCATCTATGTTTCAGTTATTTTGCTCGTTTTTAGTCGAGTTTGTGTTTTTTGCTGATTTTTTTGTTATGTGCTTTAAGTGGGATTTGAAACTTGAAAGATTTTATTTTTTTGCAGTTTTTGTTTTTTTATAATCTTAAGCAAGTTTTCTTGTCTATTATGACTTGCCTATTGTTTTCGCTAGCATTTCAATACTATTATTTGTTCAAAGGAAATTTCTTTTGACTTTGTGTACCATATTAATATATCAAAATTCCTTAATTCTTTCTAGTTTTTAATTCAAGTTGTTTTAAAGAGCATAGTTAAACATGAATTGACTTCAAGTTTTTTTTATTTCTCGTGAATGGTTTTGGTATGTACTATTTTTCGAAAGTTGTTTCAATTCATGCAAGGCCACATGCGTCTATCGCGGCTATTTTCCGGCAATCTGCCGGCTATGTTTTTAAATAAATGGTTCAAAGTCATTTCAGAGTTGCTAGAGGTAATGAATTACTGCATAGTTGCTAGAGGTAATGGAATCGTTATCAACTTTTTAATAACACGAGTTTTGGCAATTTTTTGATAAAATTTGATTTTCGGCATTTTGAGATTCGGCAACTTTTGAGTTTCGGAAATTTTTTGTTAAAAGTTTATGGATCTTAATGAGCCATTGAAATTACTTAAGGCTTAAAATAGGAATACTGGATAGTCTCGTTAGGCAAGGGAAAGGTTCTGAAGATAGAGATCACAAATTGGGGTTAAAATTTTTGATGGGTCAAGATTTTGTTAAAATTTTTGATTGGTTTTTTGTCATTTATTGATTTTAACTATCTTTACTGGCTTACGAATCTGTCCCACAGACGGGTTACTTAGCAGAACGCCAGAGACGCAAAAATTGTTTTGAAGATTTTTTTCAGCAAAATCTAAAAACTTTCTTTAAATTTTGCGCTTCTCAGTTTTTTTTGGAGAATTTGGCTACTTTTTGTGGCAAATTTTTGAACTGTGTCATATATGGCCTTCAGATTAAAAGCTTAGCAATTTGTTAGCAATTATTGTTATTTTGTTTAGTTTGCTTGATTCTTTTACGATCTCAACTTTTGAGATTTTTTCTCTTTGACTGGGATTGCTCAATTGATCTGCTGGTCAAATACGTTAGGTCTGTTTTTCATTCAATTCTTTGGATTGTATTTCAATTTCAGGACTTGTCCTGCTATGTTTTTTTACTTCGCCGAATAAAAACTTTTCGCTTTACCTCATTTTGCCGCCTTTTCGACAATTTGCGTGAAATCTTGACTTCTCTTGGCTAGTTGTGTTCTCCTGCTAAAAGTGTTTTTAGAAAGCAGTTGCTCAGGAAACCAATTAAAAATGAACAGAGTCAGTATCAAAAAACGACATTAGAAATAGAAACGGGATAAACCCATAAAGCCCGATTTTAGATGCCCGTTACTCGAACTTTGTTCTTAGTTACCATCTCTAATGCTTATTGGTATTGATACTAGCCCCTGTGTGGTCTCACTACGAATGGGAATCAACGGTCGCTATTTTCCGGCAATCTGCCGGGTATGTTTTATCATTTCTTGGGTTGGAGCGTTGTGCAAACGCACGTTTGTTTTCATCCTTGTCTTATTTAGCTGAGAAAATTGCTTCGATAGTAATGCTTGTCGCCAGCTGTCATTAATGGATCTATTTAGTCTTTTTTTCCCAGCAACGTGACAAAATAATAGTTGGGGTGAACTGAATTGATTTGGAAAATAGCCGCGAATGAAAATAGACCCTAGTAGAATTTTCGCTAAGCTCAAATTCTCATCATCTATTATTGGTTACTTGAAGTTAATTTGACTTAATTCTAGGTATAAAGGGGTTCTTTATGGCCGTGAGTCTGATGCTGATGCAGTTGATTATACGAGAGTACGAGGAGTCGTCGAGTGGAGTCCACGACGAGGCAGACTTAGACACTTTCAAGCAGAACGTCAGGAAAGCATTCGACAAGTAAGAGCACATACTTCATATTGATAACAGTAGCCGATTCAATTAAAATATCGTCTGTTAATATAGATGTTAGTTAATAAACAAGAATATATGTATGTTTTGACAATGAAAGAGTTTATTTGTCAGGTTCAAGTTATTTATGCAGGTTATTTGGTGAAAGTGTTCAATAAAGCTTTGAGATATTTAACAATGAATTCCTCGAAAGGATTTATGCAACCTAAAAACAAATTGTTTCGAGAAGTATCCCGAAAAATTGGTTCTCTGTAACGTGAAAAATTAGACCAGTAATTTTGCATTCGATTATATGAATATTACTCGAGGCTCCTGGAAAATGTCTTCTGTATTTGTTTAGTTAACTTCTAACTTTCAGTTTAGTTACTTTTATGAGCTTTAAAAATTCACACCCGCTATTTTAGCGTTTAAAAATTCACACCCGCTGTTTTAGCGTTAAATTAAGGTCTTGTTAAAAATTTTAAAGACTTTAAAAGTATATATTTGATTAGTTTCTAGGTCAAGGGATTCCAGTCTTTTTTAAAATGCCATAGAAACTAAAATTGAAATAGCTTATGTGCTATTCTTGAACTTTATCCTTAAACCTTCATATGTGACACAGAAAAGAAACAGTTCCATTCGTGAAATCTGTTGTGTTCTTCAGATACTGGTATATCTACTCCACATTTAATCTGGGCTCTGACTGGCCAACCGGCATCGAGAACTTCAAAGCCAAATGCCTGTCCAATGATCTATCCAAAAAGAACCAACCCAATTACGAAGAAGCTAACTCTCAATATATCATATGAACAGAGACAACATCAAGTTGATTTAACATTCAACATTACTGATTTGAGACAGACACACCATTGAACAATGAGTAAAAAGATGTAAAGCATAGTTTAGAGTTAATGGTATTTTAGTTGCATTGTAATTAATTGCGTTAAGCTTCAATTTACGTAACTGCTCTACCCCTCTTCGTCCCTCGGCGTCGTGGAGCTTAAACTTGAAGGCACGCAGTCCTGAAATTTACATTTATTGGGTGGGGTACTATTATTCACAGAGGCGCTAGAGAAAATGGCAGACGTACCAAAATATAGAAATTTTACTGCTGTCCAATCACAGTCGAGAAAACGGGGATATTGTTTTCTGATTGGCTGATTGCTCAACAAATTCTCCATGTTTTAAAATTGGATATGCGCGTTAACGTAAAATGGATGAGAAATTGCGATAAGCCGAAACAGAAAAATGTACTTGGGGTGGGGGGTGGGGAATGGTCTCACGTTCGGTTGTGATAGATTCATATCAAGTCCCACAGGCCGCTGAGGCATGGCCATGGCCCGAAAGGCATGGCCAGATGCGGTAAAAATTAAAATCTAGCATTAGGCTTTGTCCAATTTAGGCTAATTGAACACTTAAAATACAGTGTTTTAAATTTCTCAACCAATCACATTCGTTGAAATTTCTACCTTTTGGTACGCCTATTTGGTAAGACGTCACCATGAAGGGAATATGATGGTGTTTTGCGTATATTTTATCATCACTTCCTTGCCCTTAATAAACCGCTTTTTATCAATTGCCCTTATCCTTGATTACGCTCCAATACATGGGTAACCAAAACTCCTTTTTTAAATTAAATGAGATAACCATGCGTCCAAGTTCTTCAATAGTATGAGGGATATTTCCTTATTAAGTGCTCTTGGACGAAGTTTTAAATTGAAAAGGTGTGTCTTTTTAATGCAAAATTGTTGCTTGACCGTTTTCTTTTAGAACATTTTTTTCGATTTTACTTCTTGAGTGATTTTTTCAAGCTTGACTTTTTGATGTTCGTAGAGATTTCAATTGCGAGCATTCAGAAATAGAATCCATTTCAAAATAAAAGCGATTACAAAGCTATTGTGAGATAGGACACCCCCTGTAGCCTAGAGGTTGCTGTACGTGACTCTCATCCGGGAGGTCACGTGCTCGAATCGCTAGTCGGAAGATTTTTTTTAATAATAAAAGTTTCTCTATGCCCCCTTTGAAATTGATTGCGTCGTCAGGCAAGTCATTCGAGAGCAATTCGTCCGACATTAGTCGGTTTATGTTTAATTTGGGTATTTTATATTCACCATAATCGATCACAATTGTTAAAGAGAAGATGTACTTCTCAGTTTCTCATCTGTTTTGAGTTCCCTCAACAGGAAGTCTTAGAGGAAATAATTTGCAAAATTGAGAGAATTACTATTAAATGCGTTACTGGAGTAAATACCTTTTTATCTGCAAAAGTTATTATGGCTGCGAAAACAATTAATGTCTAAAGGGACTTCACAACAGGGGCAGTTTTCAAATGCAGTGCTCTTTTATCAGTGTCATGTAAAGTTGACAAAACATGTGGATTTAAAAAATTTAATCTGGAAATTAATCAAGAACGTGTTGATTAGCCCCAACGCGCCTCTTTGGGGACAGAGTTGACCACTTTTGAAAAAATCAGCCAATAAAAATGTAAAATTGATGTGAAGTATTGCGGCATTTATATAGGTTTCGACATTCTAATATCTATCCAAAAGTTAAATGATTCCAAATGAAAGTGATGTGCAGGTCATAATTTGCACCATATCTGCAAAGCTTGAAACAAAGTAGTTATATTGCGCTGACTGTGAAATCTATTGGGGATCTTTCTTATTACGCGCAACTGGAAGAGGAGTGTTGGCGAAGCAACATTTTTTTAATAAAAAACCCTGAAGCGATAGAAATACCATATTTCATCTCATCCTAGTTTTTTACAATGCATAGGGGATTTTGATTTCTCATTTTCAAAAGTAGGAAAAACACGTTTTAGAAAAATCAGAACAATATAATCCCAATCCTTTTGATTGTATTAGATCGTTGACTTTTGTCAAAAAAATATGGGCAATCTTTTTTCCGACGTTTTCCAACGATAAACCAAATTAGAGTCGGAAGATTTTTGTAATCATAAAAGTTTCTCTATGCCCCTTCTAAAATGATTGCGTCTTCAGTCCAGTCACTCGAGAGCAATTCGTCCGACATTAGTCGGTTTATGTTTAAATTGAGTTTTTTTATATTCATCATAATCGATCACAATTGTTAAAGGGAAGACGTACTTCTCAGTTTCTCATCTGTTTTGAGTTCCCTCAACAGGAAGTGATAGTCCTGAAGTGAAAGCCCTGAAGCGATAGAAGTACTATTTTTGATCTCATCCTTGTTTTTCACAATGCATTGGGGATTTCGATTTCTCATTATCGAAAGTAGGAAAAACATGTTTTAGAAATATCAGAAGAATACAATCCAAATCCTTTTGATTTTATTGGGTCGTTGATTTTTGTCAAAAGATATGTGCAATGTTTCTTTCCGACGTTTTGCAATGATAAACCAAATTCGAGTTGTGATTTTAGTCATGATTGGGTGGCGACAGTAGCGAAAAAAATCGATTAGTTCTAAAGCGACAACTTTTGCTTTTGTTTTCAACAAGTGGGTGAGATAAGATATTGGAGTTGGAACAATATTTTGCAAGCCATCACAAGTGATATATGCTGTAATGGTGCTAGTTGAGTTTTTTGAATCTCTCAATGCCCGGCTAAAGTTTTTTTCTGATCGTTTCCTATTCTCTCCCCCTCCTCTTCCCCCATTTCATTGGTAAAAGCTTATTTGCCTGAGTATATATACTCGCCATTATCGCTGTTTTCCGCACACAAATTGATATCAAAAAAGTACGCGAGAGCGAATAAGTCCAACGCGCTCAAATTTTGGTATATAGTCTGGTAGTTTTTGCAATTTAGCAGTGTTGGCAAACTAGCGACAAGTGTGAACGGTTCTGTTCCTTTGATCAAAGGATCAGAGTCTTAGGATGTTAGCAAACTGGCGACAAGTGTAAAAGACTGATCCTTTGATCTTGTCTCTCATCTCCGCACGTTTGATGCGGGCCATTTCCACTTTTTCTTGCAGCTTCACAGTCAGTAATTTTGTGAAGTTAATGTGTACGCCGATTTTTTGTGCACAAATGTTTGATCATGCACGCTTAATGCGAAAAAATGGTAAAAATCTGTGCGCATTGAAGGGACGTAATTTTGGAGATGGATTTTGGGTTGCTATTGTCACTAGAATTTGCTGACGGAATTGCATTTGGTCGGTGATAATTGCATTGTCGCTGATCTCGGCAAATTTTGCTAAAACGCGAAAATCCAACAAGACGTTATGCCCCCCAGTACGTTATGAACCCCTACCCCAGTTAAAGAGCAGGTGTCACATTACATATTAAATCATACAAAAATTTGTCCCATGCGTCTTGAGGGTGAATATATAAAATAGGGGGCAAATAAAAAAGATCTGGGTATTTTGTCACTTCGGAGTGCTTTGTCTTCATAAAACTTTATAACATTTTCGTATTTCGCCCATATTTGATGTTTAGGGTGTTTTTTACCATGTCAAGGTAATAGATAAGTTATGTTAAATAAAGAATTTTTGTGCGTTTAATATAGAATTTTTTGTTTAGATTTTCCGTTTTGAATGCATTATTAATAGCCGACGTCAGCCACTTGAATGCTATTTTTCGGCGTTCTCTTTTTTTATTTTCGCTTTACATTTTGATCACGTTTTTCGTTTCACATACGTCACGATTTTCACGCTTGACTTCTGGCTTACCTCAGTCACTGTTTCAACTGAATTGATTTTTATTTCTTTCACGCATTGAATTACGCAATGTGGTTAATACTATCAAAATGAAAGGAGCTAAATCAAAAAGAAACGGGATAAACTGATGAAGTCCGGTCAAAAGGTCTTAGTGCATTAACTTATCAGAGTTCATTAGAGTGTTTGCTAGTTGACATTGCTATTAAGCTTAATACCTTTCACTTTAGAAGCTGAATTAAGTATAGTTTTAGAATCTAACTGAAACTGCACGCTTAACTAGAACCTTTTTTGACACTGAAAAAATAGAAAAAATTGGTCATTTTCTGTCTCTTCTTTTCTTTTTCTGTTTCAATCCCAATATGCATCAAACGCGTCAACGGCGGCTACTTTCCGGCAATCTGCCGGCTATGTTATTATTTGTAATATTTCTGAGAGAAAGCAAAGCCAAATTCACACTAAGTATAATGTCGAATATAGCGCAAAATTGTTCATTTAGACTGATTTTTTTGTTTTTGGAATGAACAAGATGGAATTGGTGACCACTCTTAGGTTTAGACTAAGAGCTGCAAAAAGATCAAGATAGATTTGCCGCTTTTATGCAGTTCGCCTTGATGATGCGGAATGCGTTTCTTACCCGAAGATTGAATTATTGAATCGAAACAGAGAGAAAAAGTTTTTGATTGGATGTTTTACGTCAAATTTTTCTGGTAACGCGTCTTAAGCAGAAATAGTATTCTATTAGCCTGAAGGTTGTGATTAATTAAATAGTGGAATAAATCATCTTTACGAGTGTTTATGCATGTTTTTATTAACATATTGACAAATCGAGCAGGCCAGAAACCAACGTCCTCGCGTTTATCATTGCAGTTCGTTTATCCTCTTTGTAAAGTCAGGACCTCAAAGTTACCTCGTTGTCAGTGGAATGTCCTCCTAGCTTCTGACGGACCTCTCGATTGCAATCAGACCCAATTACACTTGTCTATATTTCCTGCAACTGCCTCCCACAACTGTTCAACTGATAGAAAGGTTGATTATCATTCAAATTGAAAAGTGTGCAAAACGTGAAATTCCGGAAGATTTTCGAGTTGGATGCAGGTGCTAAAATGGACTCGATAGGTTGCATGTTCAGAGGCAACAATTCCACCAGTACGGAGACCAACCGTCACTCAGATGTTGGCAAAGGACTATACTTATAAATCCTAATTTCTCGACGAATAAACACGTACCAATACTCACATCAAATCTTCATAGCGGTGACCAATATATCAAGAGGACATCTCGTTGCAAAAAACTAAGATTGATCCAATATCAATCTTTCTGATGCTATCATTTCGATATATCCGGCAAACCCACAAAACCAATTACTGATGTATTTAATGCCACCGTATGAAAACCTTTGTCAATTGAAATCTATATTGGAAATTTTTGGTCAAAATTGAGAAAAGACTAATTCACGCTAGATTTAAAAAAAATGACAATAAACAAAATAAAAAGTTTGACAATTTAAATTGATCTAATTTGAAAACCTTTAACTGAACACAAAAAGCACACAGAATGTGTCCAATGATATTCAGTTTTCATCAAAGTTATTAATTTTTCGCC
>NC_134469.1:54380381-54490381 GCF_964194025.1 Convolutriloba macropyga
CTTCTTTTCCCATATCACTACTAGGGAAAAGTTCATGACAAGCTCCGTAGAATTTTCCAATAGGTCAACTCTTAACTGCGTACGACTGAGAAATCCATAACAGTCGTATGTTATGTTCCTGCCTTTGACAAAAATGTCATCACAAGTCGGGCAAAGATTCGGGCTGTCATCTTGTCAACTTCATGGAGGGACTCTTGTGGACAAGAGATACTCGTCCTCCGATATAAGTGAATAAGTAAATAAGTGAAGCTGCAGTGTGGCCTCAAATTTTCCACAGTTTTTCCCCACAGAATATGACAATGGCCTCAATCGTTTGCCATTCCTTTAGCCAAACGTCCCTGAACTATTCGTTACGGAGTTTTGATCAAGTGTTGTAGATTGTGCTGTGCTGAACTCTTCTTCTGTTTTGGAGATTGGTTCTTTGGGAAGGGCGACCATATCCGGAGGACCAGCAAAGACTATATCCACAGACATACCTTTTGCAAGGAACTGTTGCTTTAAGTGCATCTTCCACTGTTTCGAACGGACTTGGGGCTCTGTTGTGAGATTATTTTCAAAAGGCCTCATTTTTCAATCGCCCTGCAATACATGCGTTCCATTGGTAAGCAAACTCTGGCCAACTGTTGAGTATGTCCAACGGATTAGATTCAATGTTAGCAAATGCATCTCCCGAATTGAATAAGAACTTCTGAATTATAAAGTTGCAATCCGTTTGCGATTTCACTGATATTTTAAATAGGCTGCGTTTGCACTGAGTTTGCTCACTCAACTTTTCAGAAGTAGCTTAAAAGATTTTTCGAAGCAACTGAATTCATTAATGATGATTAAGATAATGCAGATGTAGGAGTGTGGACAGGTGTCTTCTTCCCAGACGGAGTTAAATTTATCAGAAATGAACCTTTCACGAATTGACGTTACTTCAATAATATAAGTTCAACAATATAATAAATATAAGAAATAAATTGGCACTTTAAACCTGATTAGATACAACAACTGTTCAGCAATATTGTACAAACATAGCTTGCAGATTGCCAGAAAATAGCTGCAATAGATTCGTAGATCGGCAGTCTAAAAAACAGTAAAAAAGACAGACCAAAAAAAATCGTCTTTTCATTGAAGGCTGATCTGTTATATTTTGATTAAAAATCTGTATAAGTTATTGCTGCCTCTATTAGCTGATCTCAAATAACTTTAATTTAGAGTGACACACACCCATTTGACCTTATCTCTTTGAATTAAAGTAAATAAAAGTCAATTTCAAAGTGAGGAAGTCATTTTTGAGAGTGAGGTAAGGCAGGTGTGACCAAAAATTTAATCACGCGTAGAATACCGGAAACGACTCGAATCGTTGTTCATTATAATCTCTAACCTAACCTTACCGAAATCAGAACATCCAAATAGACAAGAGAGTAGTGGATAAAACAAGGGATTCAACCACCAGTAAAATTTTTCCCTTTCTCCTAACGCTAATCGCGCATGTCGAATCGGGCCAAATTTTAATGTTTGTTGAATCCCTTGTTTTATCCACTACTATATATTAGCTCTAAATTCAATAAAAAAATCAATTAAAATCAAAAATAAAACAAAAAATCAAAAAATCAAAGCAAAATTTACATTTCACTTTTTAAGAGCAATTCACTCTTATTCGGAGTTATCCCCCAGTAGAAAGATCGCTCTTTTTCGCTCTTAAAAAGTGATTCCCTCTTTTTTGATACTTTTTTTTTATTTTTTTATACTTTTTATTTCAAATTATCTATACTCTTCATTGAATTTATATTTTCTTTTACTTTTTCTATATTTATTCCTTTATTAATAAGAAATGATACAAAATTATAGTATTTACATGAACAGCTTTCCTCTGTTTGGACAATAACTTAAAGACTTACAGCTCTAGGACTTTGTCTTTTATCTAATAAGCTTCTAATAAATCCTCTAGTTAATTCTACATCTGGATGTTGTTTCTTTACATGAGCCCGTATCCCATCATATCTCACAACAGAAGTACAAAATGGACAATTAACGTTAGCTGAAGTTCGACTTCTTCATGTATACTTACTCTCATCAAAATCAGTTAGTGGTGTTACATAATTACATTTATTACAACTTCTAATTAAGACTTCTGGGTTAAAATTAGGGTTAAGGTTAGGGTTAGGGTTAGGGTTAGGGTTAAGGTTAGGGTTAAGGTTAGGGTTAAGGTTAGGATCTGAGTTAGAGTTAGAGTCATAGATAGAACCAGAACTAGAACCAGAACCAGAACCAGAACTAGAACCAGAACCAGAACTAGAGCTAGAACTAGAGGTAGAAACAGAACCAGAATTAGAACTAGAGCTAGAGCTAGAACTAGAACTAGAACTTGAACTAGATTCATTTTTTAAAGAACAACCTCATGGAGAAAAATTATTAGCACAAATACCACTTAGTATTATATTACCACACATACATTAATCAGTTTTATCTTTATGACATGATTCATAATGATATTTTAAAACAGCAATCTTTCCATTTTTATAGTTACACTCTAAACATTTTAAAAGCATTTATAATAGGGTAAACTTTAATATTTACCTAATCATTTCGCGGGATAATATTTAACCATGTTTTCAATTAAATCTTTAGTATTATATTTAGATGTGATGCACTCTGCTAAATATTTATTTCCTAACGTATTGAGTGTATTAGTTTTACATCTCTTATCTAAAATCAATTTAATGTCTAATTCTTTTTTATGTCTAACAAAACTTATAATCTCTTCTCTAAATTCTTCATTATTTCCATATAGTCTGGTTAAAAACTTTCCTCCCTTTCCATTCAAAAATCCTACCTCTTCATTGACGAAGTCACAGCTACACTGATTTATATATTCTTCTTGTATTGCTTTTCAAAGATCAGTGAACAAACTTTGTTCGTGATTCTCCAACGAGCTTTGCTCGTGGTTCTCCAACGAACTTTGCTTGCCACGGACGTCGTCGGTTCGTATATCAGGAAACTGCTTCGCCGATCATTATCCAACTCTTCTCCATATCCAACGTTAACTAATGTATTTACTCTACTCAACATTGTGCTTGCTCCCATTGCTACACTCTCAGCAGTTCTTGATATTATATCAGGATAAATACAACTAAATATAAATAAACCTGAGTTTATAATTCCACCAATAGTTGATAAACTTTTTATACCCTTTCCCATAATCATTTTTTTAGTTAAAACATCATTCTGAATTTTAATATTATTTAATTTAAGAACTTTTAAAATAGAATATATAGTTATCGTGATTAATAACATTTCTATCTGTGGCATTTATCATGACTGCTTTCATATTTGCTATAAGTTAATTTCTATCTTCTCTTTCTAATTCTTCTTTTAAACTAAGAGCTTTTAAATCAAGGAAACCAACTCTTGAATCATATATCATTGTTCTATTACTATTAATAATAATTAAAGTATTCTGCATCTTATTATAATTAATTATACCATAACGAAGTTCATCTGACATTCCTTCTGTACGATTATAAAGGTTACTATTTAACTAACTAATTATTTTAAAAACATGTTCACATTTATATATCCCATTAAAATTTTTAAATAGATCAGGTCCATTATAAATTGTTAAATAAATAATATCACAACTCATTCTTCCTGTATTAATTATTTGAGCTGGTTTATGACACATTACAATCATTTGAATATTATAATGTCTACCTTCAGTAAAATAATAAGCTATATCCTTATTTAACCTATCACCCATATCATCAAGTACTATTACACAATTTTGAAATTTATACATATTATTTTTTATGATCATATTTATATAACATTTTTTAAACCCAGTATAAAACTTATTAGACTCAGGATCTATCCAGTCTCTGTCATCTTTCACACTATAACTAAATTTTTAGCTTGATCAGTGAACGAACTTTGTTCGTGGTTTACCAAATTGCTTCGCAGATCTTGGCTTTGGTTTTGGTTTTCGTCTTTGTTTTAGACTGAGTATAATTTTAAGTATTGTCTAAGAAAATATGTTTTCCCTGTACCAGTTTCACCATAAGCAATAGTATGTAATGGTGACTTTTCATATTCAAATCTAACTAGATTCCTATTCATAAATCCGCCAAAGCTTTCTTCTAGTTTTGCATATTTACCTGGTATTGAATCATATAATAAATAACAAATTCCAATTATAATAATAAGAAAAAAAATATACCGCCTTCATCCGTTTTTGTATATAAAATTTATTATATAAAAATGCTTATCCTAACTTTTGAGGAATTCAATAATAAATTTAATTTTGATGATAGTGCTATGAGTGATATCAGAATGAAAGATATAGGTAAAGATATAAGTCTAACACCAATTGAAATAGTAATGAGAGTTCAAAGTCCTAAAACAATCAGGGAACCTGCTTCGCAGATCTATGAACCTAACTTCAACATTATTGTCAATCTACATC
Organism: Convolutriloba macropyga; assembly: GCF_964194025.1. Lineage (NCBI taxonomy): Eukaryota > Metazoa > Xenacoelomorpha > Acoela > Convolutidae > Convolutriloba > Convolutriloba macropyga. The sequence continues at coordinate 54,384,829 of NC_134469.1, forward strand.
CAACTGATGGTACACGTTGGGTTTTAGTTATAAGAAGAGAAGGTGGTCCTGTGTATTACTTTGATAGTTTTGGTGTAGAAACCCCACCATTATGTTTAGAAGAATATGTTGATCTAGGCTCTAATGAGAGAATACAAAGATATGATGAATCTTATTGTGGGGCTTATTGTTTATATATGATCTGTCTTATTGATAGAGGATTTAGAATTAAAAGTGCTTTGAATATTCTAGATATTCAATGTAAATATCCAGGAATATATAATGAGTGTTTTTGTTTAGGTTGTAAAGTTAATGTTAATTATAATGATAATGATAATGATAATGATAATGATAATGATAATGATAATGATAATGATAATGATAATGATAATGATAATGATAATGATAATGATAATGATAATGATAATGATAATGATAATGATAATGATAATGATAATGATAATGATAATGATAATGATATTGATAATGATAATGATAATGATAATGATAATGACATTGATAATGATAATGATAATGATAATGATAATGATAATGATAATGATAATGATAATGATAATGATAATGATAATGATAATGATATTGATAATGATAATGATAATGATAATGATAATGACATTGATAATGATAATGTCAATGATAATGTTAATTATAATGATAATGTTAATCAAGGAACCTGCTTCGCAGATGATCTACGAAGTAGCTTTGCTAGTAATGTTAATGATAATGTTAATGTTAATGCTCTACGAAGTAGCTTTGCTAATATTGATAATGTTAATATTAAGGATAATGATGATGTTAATGATAATGATAATCAGGGATCTTGCTTCGCAGATGATAATGATAATGATCTACGAAGTAGCTTTACTAATAATGATAATGATAATGTTAATGATAATGATAATGTTAATGATAATGGTCATTTTATATAACATATAACATTTTATATGAAAAACATGGTGAAACATCGGTGGAACCGGTTCCCGGATGGACGAAGTCCCATGGCGAAGCATGGACGAAGTCCTATCTTAAGGGTAAAACCAACAATAAAGAATGTCCTACTAACACTATCTCTATAAACATTAATGAAGATCTACAATCATGGCTAAATGATGATGATATAATTACTGAAGCCACATTCCCAGATAACTTTAGATGTATAATATCTGGTCCTAGTGAATATGGTAAGACATTCTTATTAAAAAAACTAATTCTAGCTAGTATATATTTTGATAAGCTATACATCATTGGACCTACTGGTGATCAATACAATGGATTAGAAAGAGTAAACCCAAAAGCAATTATAGAATTTATTAAAGATATAAAAGATTTACCATCTCCTGATAAACTACCCAAAGATTTAAAGAAACTAATGATATTCGATGATGTTAGAGCCAAAGAACCAGTTATTAATGAATACTTTTGTAGAGGTAGACATAATAATTGCAATATGATATATCTTAATCAAAACCTGTTCTCTCTGGATAGGCAGAGTGTTAGAGAGAACTGTAATCTATTTATTTTATTTGAACAGAGAGGTAAAGTCCTAGCATCGATATATCAAGATTTCTTTAATAATGTTGAACTTAGTTATATTGATTTTGCTAATATATGTAAAAAGGTATGGAAAGAGCCTTATAATTATATTTTCATTGATATAACTAAAAATAAAAACATTAAATGTAAACTAAGAATTAATTGGGATCGGAGAGTTTTTTTTATTAAGTATAAGTAAAAGTATGAGTATCAGTGAACCTGCTTCGCGGATAATCCTAAGTAAAGTGTAATTGTAAGTCTAAGTCTATGGTTATCAGGAACTGCTTCTGACCATGACTAAGTTTATATCTATCAGGGAACCTGCTTCGCAGATAAATTTATTCTAAATCAAATGCAAAGTAAAACTTAATACATCACCATTAAAGTCTATAGGTCTTTCATGCTCATCTTTAATATGAAACTCTATATATTCTATTCTATCTTTAGATACATTTTGATATAAGATATTAGTTGGTAAAATTTTTATTAGATAGCCTGGTGGTTCTGTTAGAGTAAAAGTATATAGTATGTCTGTGTTATTCCCATTATCTTTAACACCAGATATGACATTACAATGAATGTTAATAGTACTAAAACCCATAATATCAACAATTTTCTGAGATTTATATTTACCTTTTTTATAAACTATTTTTCTAAATCCTAGTAATGAGGCTATTGAATTTTCTATATCAAAGCTAATTGCACCCTGTTTTATTTCCATTAAACATTTTATTGTATTCTTATCAGGATCTATTATAACATTACCATCAGTTTCTTCTTTTATTAATTCTGCTATGACAGTTAACTCATATGCTCCCGGTGTAATAGTTGAATATAGCAACGGGACTCCTTTATAATTATAATTAAGGACAGATGTAATGTTTGGGCTTGAGGTATAGATAGGGTTAGGGTTATGGGTAAAGTTAGGGTCAGAACTAAGAGCCTGAGGTAAAGCTTCTTCACCTTCTATAACAGTACTAGTATATAAGAATTGATTATTTCTCCTATTCACCTTAAACACTGAATTGTAAACCGATAATCTAATTAAACCTAATTTTGTTTTATTAATAATAGATTCACTAAAATTAAACTTTTCTCTTGGTTTTATCTTTCTAAAGTTAAGTGTATGTTCTTCTTTAATTTTAGTTAAAGCAACATGTATCTTTTGCAGTTCCCATAAAATTAAATTTTCTGTCATTTTTTATCTAATAAAAAAGGATTTTAATTTGGATACAACTTATAGTTATAATAATGATATACACAAAGGTAAGATTATAAAATATAAACCTAAAAATCTAGCAACAATGAATACAATCAATACTAACATTAATATCATTCTCAATAGAGAAGAGAATCATTTAAATTTGCGTGATTCCTATATAGAGATAGAGTTTGTTGTATCAGATGATGCTGGTGGTGTTTTTGCTAATGATGCTAATATCAGATTAGATAATTATGCTATGATGGCATTGTTTAGTTCAGTTAAACTTGAAACTAGTAGTGGTAGGACTATTGAATATATAGATCACTGCCATCCTAATCTATTGATGTATAAGTTATTAACTAGTACTGATGATGAATATGAGAGTGGTTTTGTTAAAAATCAAGGCAATAGAGATAGTCATCTTAAAGGTGACGATATTGTTGCACAACGAGGTCATATGTATATGATGATTAAGATGAGTGATCTATTTGGTTTCGTAAATGATTCAGAAAAGATTATATATGGTTTAGGATTTAAACTAACACTAAAAGAAAATAATAATGATAGAGCTCTATTTAGAGTTAAAGCCAATCCTGGTGCAGTTGGTAATGATGCTTATATAGAAATTAGAGATATATCATGGTGGGTACTTAGTATTGATCCTAGTAATGATAATAGAATTATTGTGCAAAAGGGTTTAAGCAAAAAGAATAATGTAGACTTTAGTTATTTTGAAAGAAAGACATTTTATAAGAATGTACCCAATGCCACCAGTTTCTTATTTGATCTTGGTATGGAAAGTGGCATGGAAAGACCACAATATATAATAGTTGGTTTTGAAAATAATAATGTAAATGAACAAACTCATGATGCAAGTACATTTAATATAATGAATGTTACTGAATGTTATTGTAAGATTGGTAGTGAGTTTTATCCCGAGGATAGAATGAATATTAATTATGGTACCAATAATTATAATGAGGCTTTTAAAGAGATTGTTAGCTTTAATAAAGATTATAATGGGCAACCACATAATATAAAACCATATATAAATCATAGAACATTCAAAAATAGCTATAGAATATATGTATTCGATACTAGATACCAAAGGGATCACATAGGTCCCCAACCAATACAACTTAATTTTAAATTTAGTGCTGCAGTTGCAGATGTTATATTTCATGCATTAGTATTAACTAGAAAAGTTATTAGTGTGAATAGTGATGGAAATAAGATGGTTGATATAGTATCATAATTATAATTATAACTATGGCCCTAGTCATTATTTTAGATATATCTCTAGCTATATTCATCTGCGAAGCTGTTCCTGATAATTATAAATATATCTATTTCTTACTTGTCTTAACAAAACCCCTAGCATAAAAAATATCTAGTTTCTTTTTATTCTCTAGAGATAAGCCTCCAGCTCCAAGCTTAATCTTAGCCTTGGGCCTAACTTTAGGCTTAGGCTGAGGCTTAATAACAACAAAGGGAATATACTTTTTAACTTCCATTATTTTTTATATATAGAATTGAGTCTTTTAAATAAGTTCAAAACTAATTAATATTGTGTTGGTGGTAGACATTATAGTGGTACTATTAATATAAGAGGGGTTGTCTCAGCTAAAAGAACTAAGATGTTAAGGGGTAATTGTGTTAAGTGTAGAAGGAATAAGTAAATGACAGTATCTGATGCGACAATAGAAGCTGAGGGATTGAAAGATTTCTTTAAAAGTGTTGGTAGGGCTACAGTTAGCTTTGGAAAGAAGGTTGCCAGTAATCCAGTAAGAGCATTAGAGATAGCAAGTAAAATAGGAAAAGCAGCTGCATCTAGAAACCCTAGAGCTGCTTCATCAGCCACACCAAATTTAATTAAATTTGCAACTACTGGTGAAGGTATAAAGATAATACAAAAAGGAAGAGAGTTATACTTAGGCACTAAGAAGAGATAATTATTTGATTATAGTCATGATTAAATTTATGACTATGTTTATATTTATATTTATGATTATGATTATATTATATTTATGATTATGATTATGATTATGATTATATTTATATTATGTTTATGATTATTGATAAATATTAATACTAATATTGTTATTACTAAATACATTATTAAAACTAAACACTAACAATTTTAGTTTTAAAAAACACTGAGCTTGTTTTTCTTGTTCTTCTTATAATCCTCATATACCTTAACTAATTCATTATACTCATCATTATCTATTTTATTATCATTCATTGATTTAGTATATAGTCCATTAAACTTATCACTAAACTGTTTACTTAAAATAGACATTTGTGAATACTTTATAAATTTATTTCAAATTTTGGTATTAATTGTTTTTGATAATGAACCACAAACAGTTGCTGTAGCAAAAGCTGTTGGTATAGAATAAGGTAATCCTATACCTGTTAATGCAACTGATGTTGATGTTGCAGTTGTTGCTGTAAAAGATAATACTATTTCTGTTATCTCAGCTACTTTAATTTAATTCTTATATCTACTTAACTTCTTATTATAGTTATTGGTTTCAGTTTCATAATAATTTCTAATATCTTTTGTAATGTTAATATTGTTGTTAAATTTATTATTAGCTTGAGTCTCTGGTTTATATATTTATCATTAACGGTTGACAAATTGGGATATAGTAATCTCTCACTCGGTGCTGTTGGGTTAGTCATAGTTTCGGTTATTTTCATTAGTAAAAATTCTTTCTATTTCTTTCGTTATATCTTCTTGTTTAAAACCATAATGCTTCTCTAGACTTTCTTGTTCTTTATTATCAAGTAACGTACTTCGTAAAAGTATAGCAATTATATATTGTACTATTGTCCTTTTATTCTTTAAAAGGGCTTTATCTATAAAAGAATTAGTCTTTTTATTAACTTCTTATAATTCTTTTAGCCCAGTAGTAAACATTTCATTTAGTTGTATGTTAGTGATATTCTGATTAAATATATAATTATCAAATTCTTGTTTTAATTGATTATATTTAGAGATAGTATCAGCAGCAACATTATTACAAAACTTAACAGTATTTGTGACTTCATTTGCTGATTCGATATACTCATTAATTAGTTCATCATAAACTTGTGTTTCATTTAGTTGTAATGTTTTAGTTGTGACTTTATCAAATTCACCTTTTCTTAGTTCAGTTCAGTTATGTTTCTACGTAAAATGTCTATTTTGTTGGAAGAGGATAATAACTTATTGTCACAAGACTCTTTATTGACAACATCTTTTTCATCTATCGGAGGATGTACATTTGTAATTTTATAGGTATCCTTCATATCAATATTATCTTTATCTTCTAGGAATAACCCACGAGCCTTACTTAGTGTTAAGTTGTTTGTTGATATTGATGTTGATTTATGTTTAGCTTGATTGAATCTTTTTCTTGTCATCTGTGTATTTGTTTACAGAAATTACCAAATTATACCTAATGATTCCAAAACCTTATTATTAGATTCCAAGTCAAACTCGGATTTTAATAATTCCTATTCGTAATATTTGCCTTCTTTTTTCTCACCATTAATATCTTCTATTTTATATGTTGGTGGTCGTGTTTTTAGAACTTCATTAACTTTAAACAAATCTCTATTCCAATTAGAAGTGTATCCTTTAGAGAAGATATTACGTTTATCTACATTTCTAACATAATCACCAACTTTAAGTTTAAGTTTAATATTCTTAAAACTAAAAGTGTATTTAACTTTATCAGGATTATTAGAAGCGTCAACTGGTGTCATATTAATTGTTGAGTGAATGTTATTGTTATGTTATGACTGCATCATTTAATATATTTACCCAATTACCATCACCATTGATGAACACTGGTTTATTTATTATATGTGATAATGTTCTATTGAATATCTCTATAAACACAGCCTTTAAATCACTATAAGTAGAATATAGTTTTGTTTCATCTTCTTTAAGTAAAGATTTAAATGTTTTATTGTAAAACTCACTACCTCTATATACTCATAACTTTTCTGGTTTTCTAGGTTCAGAGCCACCTTGTGGATGTTCACTTATTACTATTTTAAAACCATTAGTTATAGATAAACCAGATTTATTCTTCAATGGAATAGCCCATGCATATTTTGTGAATATATCTATAACAGTTAATATGAACTGATAATTATTATTGTATTTACTTAGAGATGATTTGTCTATCAAATCAGCTAACCATGTTTCATCTTTATATAATGGTATTATTCTTTGTCTTCTAAACTTTGTTATTTGAGGACTGAATACTTCCTTAGCTAATAATGGTTGTTTAGTTTTAATTGTGTCTTATTTACTTGTGGATATAGTCATCTGCGATGCGGGTTCCCTGATGGACGTAGTCATAGCTTTGCTCATCTGCGAAGCAGGTTCCCTGATCTGTGAAACAGCTTCCTTGATCTGCGAAGCAGGTTCCCTGATAGCTTTGTTCATTTTTGTTTATTTACCATATTTAAAAACAAAATTATCTAGTTGCTCTTGGTTAATAATATTCATAGATAATAGTTGCTCAGATATATCTAGCATTTCATCATATAATCCATCATGACCAGCTTTTGTTTCCAGTATTATTATTTCTAATCTTTCTATTAAATTATTTGGGTCCACATAGTGGTGGCAACTTTGTTGGTTGGGGTTGCTATTTAATCCCCTACCAAATACATCATCTTTTATCCCTATTATACGTTTTATTGTTCTATATCTAGCGCTTTTCTTATCCCTTTTTCCTAAATCATATCTAATATCCTTTAAAAACCTTTTAATTTTTTCATCTTCCTCGATTTCACCATGTTTTATATTAGGGTTAGTAAGAAAGTTTATAAACTCATCTGACAATTCATATATATTATCCTTAACTATAAATGCATTTTCTTGGTAAATTAGTTTAACACCGTTCATTTCAAATTTACCAATATCTAAATTTCCGAACTTGAACTTTACTTGAGGGTTAGATTGAACTGACATTAAATTAATCATTTGAGCCGTGTCTTTATCTACTAACATTCCTGGTTTATCTCGAGCTTCCTCTACAGCTTTGCCATTGGACTTCTTTAAAGCTTCATTAAACTGGAGGCCAGCTTGCTGGATCATCTTAGTTTGTTTATCTAACTCATGTTTGTTCACTTAATGCTAGATTGTGTTCATTGTTTGCGTTTAGTGTTTTAGTTAAAGGATCAAATAACTCTTCTTTTTCTCCATAATATTCTTGTTTTTTTTAAATTTATCTTCTAATCTATTCTTTCTGTTTTGTTTTTCTAGATAGTTTAATTCTATAATTTCATCTAGCTTAGTCATTTTATATGTATTGAAAAATTATAATAAGAGTAAAAAATGGATAATGAAAATTCTATTGATGAAAACTAATCTGAGTTAAAAAAATGTTTAGCTTGTGGAAAACAATACCGGGCAATGGAAGAGTTTATCGACCATACTAGGGAACCCTGGCATGATGAATTAATAATTTCAAGTTACTCTAAATATTTAGATGAAAGGGAAACCATTAAAATAATAAAATTTATAGAATAGAACAAAAACAAATTAACTAGAGGAAATAGTGATTTGGAAATAACTTTGTGAGGGATAATGATCTATAATGTACTAACTAATAAACCAGGAGATGCAATTGATCATTTTATAAAAGTAAGTATAGAATATTATTAACCAGTTTTATGTTTTTTGTTTAGATTTAAAAATCGATAAACCATAGATGGAGTCTGTTCATAGATCAGAGAAACTGCTTCAGAGATGAGCGAAGCTATCAGGGAACCTGCTTCGCAGATGACTACGTCCATCGGTGAAACTGCTTCACAGATCATTATATAATCTAATATAGGCTTCAATTAACTTTCTATCATCATTAGTGGTTATTTCTAAAATGTTATTTATTAACAAGTCTTTATTATCTAACTCTGTTGAAGTAGTATTAATCTTTTTTATTAAATCTCTTTTAAATAAATATAGTTCCTTATCAAGTGGATAACTTCTTATATTGTTTACATAAAACTTTTTATCATCAAATTTATTTAAACTAATCTTACTTGTTTTTGTTGTTGTCATGTTATCGCCAACTTTTTGTATTCTGCATTCATCTACTGTTCTCTGTGTATTATTCATTAATGCATCATAATAATCTATATGCCTAGCATTATTATGCTTCTTTATTCCTTTTTCTTTAGTGTTTTTAGGATAATTTTTGAAGCTATATGTTTTGGGGGACAATACTATAAATTCCTCAGTAATCCTACTCCCCAGCTCGTGCTTAAACTTGCCGGGGACTTTATTATTAGTTTTTATAGGTATGTCTAGATTACTTAAGTCCATATGCTCATCACTAACTTTACCTTCACTATAACTTAATACGAAACTGTCCGTATCCATATAGTGAAGTGTTAGATCTTTGAGGGATGGTTTTAAATTATTATAGAATACATCAAACATATGTAACTTGCTAAGTTCGAGTATTGTTACTCCTACATATATAGGTGAGCTATATTCTTTATGTAGTCTATATGGCTATAATCTCTATATCTAGTTATATTCCTAAATGTTGTTTTACTTACACTTTTCATTATCTTTTCTTCATCATGCAAGAACTTGCTTTGAAAGAAGTGTAGAGGATTCATGCACATTCTTCCATATAGGGATTTATTCATTAATTCCCTTACATCTTTTTTTGCTTCAGTTTTTGCTGTCGCTCTTTTGTTAGTATTGTTTTGTATATAATCTCTACATATATAATCTTGTTTAAATTTAATTACTCTATGTATTTTTGTTACTTTTACTCCCATCTTAACATAGAACTTTAACATCTTATAATGAACCATGTTTTCTGTTTTGTTGTTTTGGTATAAGATTAGTTTCTCTGATCTTGCCTTGCCTCCATCTCTTTCTCTGTAACCTAATTCATTATCATTGATCTTTCTCTTATAAGGCATTAGTGCTAACTGTTCTGTTCTCTCTTTACATTCATTGGTATAATCAACATCACAAACTATATAGTAACCATGATCACTATCATCTGGAGTATTCAATATTACATCGAGGAAACCGCTTCGCTGATCTAGAGTAGTAGTATTAATAAACTCAAAATCCTTATAAGGTAACTTTTGCATCATTGCATAACCATATAGGTTGTTTGCGTCTATGTACCCTATGGACTTACCATCACTGTTATTTATATATCTATCACCCATTATTCCACATATACCACCTCTCTTTGCTCCAACAAAATCATCTACCATTTGATTATCTTACAATGTATCTAATGTAATACCACTTGACATTAACCAACAATCAAAACTATAACCTGGTAGACTAACTTAATGAAGTGGATTGAGCTTCAATTGTTTCATGCTTAATTTAACATATTCATTCATGCAATAGTCTAATATTTCCACATCATTCTGTAAGTACTTTATAGTTAGATCTTTTCCAGTTTTATTACTGTTTTCATTATTAAAGTTATCTACTTCTTCTTGTGTTGGTAATTTATTATGTAGAGAGGATTTGAAGTCTTCCATTTTTAGATTACCTATAACTTCTTGCTAGGTAGCTTCGCTACCTTTGGTTGTGGAACTACCATACGACTTCGTCGTGGTGCCCAATCGGTTTGAACCCAAATCAAAGTATTCATATGGATATAATGTTTTAGTTTTACATCCGTATATCATTGCCATTTGATCTAGAGGCATAGCTAAGAAGTTATAACTATCTAAGAATTCGAGACAACCAATGCTAAACATCTTAGACTTACCAGCAGCTAGTGGTATGTTATCTACTTTTCTTTTATCATTATTCTGTTTAAAGAGTTCACTGTATAGTAGGTTGAAGTCATAGCCAGAGCCATTATGGAATATTACTGGAATGAAGTTTTGTTCTTTGTATCTTAGATTACATATTTTACATGCTGGTCCTCTATATTTACCAGTTTCATGACAGTGATCTCTTACTTTATTAATACATGTTTTGCTGCAGATATGACAAGTGTTATTGGTTTCATGATATAATTTATCTTCTTCTGTGAATATCATTTGCTTGTTGCGCTTGGAGTTATGCCCAGTTTCTATTTCTAATAGATCTCTAGCAAATCTTTTGATTAAGCCTAGACCGAAGTAGGTCTTGAAGATACGTTGCCAGGTGTAACCCACAGCTGTTGGAATATGTTCAGCTATTACATATTTTAAATCATTAGTTGAGACTTCAACAAGGCAACTTTCTATATCGGCAGTTATAATATTTTTTTATATTCTGACGTTTGTGTTCATTTATAAAAGTAATATGTTTTTTCTTAGGATAAACAATCTTTGGTTTGAATGAGTTGTTGCATTCGTGTTTATCATATTTAATTTGTGAGTTAAACCAATAGGTACACTATAACAATAATAATATTTAATGTTGTTTTTATTTGGTCGTTCTAACAGGGTTTCTATATTTTTTATTAGGGCGAAGTGTTCTATTTGACCATTACTCCAAACTAGTATTCTTACATCTTTTCTATCTTTTTTAAAATCATCCACTTGTTTAAACATTTCTAATTTGCCCCCACCACAAGGTGTGTATACCCAAATATTAATATTATACAATTTCTGTATTCTTATTATATAAGCAAAATCATTTTCATGTTGTTGTCTTGGTTCAATTAGTTTATCTACAAATTTACTTTCTAGAGTTGCATGGTGTGGGGCGGGATGTAGCCAAGCAGTTATAGTTAGTTGTAAGCAATTGTATTTATAACTACGTATATTTAATATAGTTTAGAGTTTTTGAGATCAGGAGGTAAATCTATGCAACTACCAATAGATGCTTTAGTTGGTTCAATATTTAACTGAATACTTCTTATTCCAAGAAACTCAAAATCATAACCATAACCTTCATATATTTCCTTTTCGAAATCTAGCCACCGATTGAAGTCACCATATTCATATATTGCATTATTATTAACATAATCAGTATTGAAAATTATTTTAGTAGTTTTAACTTCTTCTTTGGTTCTCTTCTTATAATCACATTCAGCCGTGATCTTATATTTAAAACTCTTATGTTTTCTGAACTGGTAACAGTTTTTAATTTCTTCTAAAGAGTAATTAGTTGCTTCGTCTATATCTTCAATGTAATTCCCACCTTTATCAGTAATATAAAATTCTCTCATGTTCTGGCTGGAGTTTATATCGAAGTCTTCTGTGTTTTCTAGATACTTACGATTATGACTATATGAGTGAGTAGTTAGAGCTATTTTTTTTCCTAAATTCTTCATGACATTCTTTACATTCATACTTAAGTTTAGAGTAGATGTTGTTTTCGGGTTGGGGTACCCCTTTAGTTTTAGTTTTAATAATACCTTTAGTTTTAATAATATAATCATCTTCAGCCGAATTATACACCTTCTCCAAGGTTTCTTCTTCTTCAGACTCAAATACTTTCTCCAATAGTTCCTTATGTTTGAGATCGTATGATTGATGCCTGTATAAACCCTTCTTTGTTTCAAAGGATAGATTACAGACATCGCAGAAGTTTATGACACTAGTATTAGTTGATTGAGACATGATGTACTTATTTAGGGAAATAATCAAAAAATTAATTTTTCGAAAAATGAAAATGAAATGCAATAAGTGTATAAATAAACCTTGGAAAGAATGTTGTAATAATTGTATAGAATTAGAATATTCTTGTTATGTATGTAAAAATATGGTCAAAATTTTGTTCTTTGTATCTTAGATTACATATTTTACATGCTGGTCCTCTATATTTACCAGTTTCATGACAGTGATCTCTTACTTTATTAATACATGTTTTGCTGCAGATATGACAAGTGTTATTGGTTTCATGATATAATTTATCTTCTTCTGTGAATATCATTTGTTTGTTGCGCTTGGAGTTATTCCCAGTTTCTATTTCTTAGATCTCTAGCAAATCTTTTGATGCAGCCTAGACCGAAGTAGTGTTTGAAGTTACCTTGCCAGGTGTAACCCACAGCTGTTGGAATATGTTCAGCTATTACATTTTTTAAATCATTAGTTGAGACTTCAACAAGGCAACTTTCTATATCGGCGGTTATAATATTTTTTATATTCTGACGTTTGTGTTCATTTATAAAAGTAATATTTTTTTCTTAGGATAAACAATCTCTTGTTTTGGATGGGTTGTTGCATTCGTGTTTATCATATTTAATTTGTGGGTTAAACCAATAGGCACACTATCACAAAAATAATATTTAATGTTGTTTTTATTTGGTTGTTCTAACAGGGTTTCTATATTTTTTATTAGGGCGAAGTGTTCTATTTGACCATTACTCCACACTAGTATTCTTACATCTTTTCTATCTTTTTTTAAAATCATCTACTTGTTTAAACAATTCTACTTTGCCCCCACCACAAGGTGTGTATACCCAAATATTAATATTATACAATTTCTGTACTCTTGTTATATAAGCAAAATCATCTGCATGTTGTTGTCTTGGTTCAATTAGTTTATCTACAAATTTACTTTCTAGAGTTGCATGGTGTGGGGCGGGATGTAGCCAAGCAGTTTTAGTTAGTTGTAAGCAATTGTATTTATAACTACGTAGATTTAATATAGTTTAGAGTTTTTGAGATCAGGAGGTAAATCTATGCAACTACCAATAGATGCTTTAGTTGGTTCAATATTTAACTGAATACTTCTTATTCCAAGAAATTCAAAATCATAACCATAACCTTCATATATTTCCTTTTCGAAATCTAGCCACCGATTGAAGTCACCATATTCATATATTGCATTATTATTAATATAATCAGTATTGAAAATTATTTTAGTAGTTTTAACTTCTTCTTTGGTTCTCTTCTTATAATCACATTCAGCCGTGATCTTATATTTAAAACTCTTATATTTTCTGAACTGGTAACAGTTTTTAATTTCTTCTAAAGAGTAATTATATGCTTCGTCTATATCTTCAATGTAATTTCCACCTTTATCAGTAATATAAAATTCTCTCATATTCTGGCTGGAGTTTATATCGAAGTCTTCTGTGTTTTCTAGATACTTACGATTATGACTATATGAGTGAGTAGTTAGAGCTATATTATTCCTAAATTCTTCATGACATTCTTTACATTCATACTTAATTTTAGAGTAGATGTTGTTTTCGGGTTGGGGTACCCCTTTAGTTTTAGTTTTAATAATATCTTTAGTTTTAATAATATAATCATCTTCAGCCGAATTATTCACCTTCTCCAAGGTTTTTTCTTCTTCAGACTGAAATACTTTCACCAATAGTTCCTTATGTTTGAGATCGTATGATTGATGCCTGTATAAACCCTTCTTTGTTTCAAAGGATAGATTACAGACATCGCAGAAGTTTATGACACTAGTATTAGTTGATTGAGACATGATGTATTTATTTAGGGAAATAATCAAAAAAATAATTTTTCGAAAAATGAAAATGAAATGCAATAAGTGTATAAATAAACCTTGGAAAGAATGTTGTAAAAATTGTATAGATTTAGAGTATTCTTGTTATGTATGTAAAAATATGGTCAAAGTTTTGTTCTTTGTATCTTAGATTACATATTTTACATGCTGGTCCTCTATATTTACCAGTTTCATGACAGTGATCTCTTACTTTATTAATACATGTTTTGCTGCAGATATGACAAGTGTTATTGGTTTCATGATATAATTTATCTTCTTCTGTGAATATCATTTGTTTGTTGCGCTTGGAGTTATTCCCAGTTTCTATTTCTTAGATCTCTAGCAAATCTTTTGATGCAGCCTAGACCGAAGTAGTGTTTGAAGTTACCTTGCCAGGTGTAACCCACAGCTGTTGGAATATGTTCAGCTATTACATTTTTTAAATCATTAGTTGAGACTTCAACAAGGCAACTTTCTATATCGGCAGTTATAATATTTTTTATATTCTGACGTTTGTGTTCATTTATAAAAGTAATATTTTTTTTCTTAGGATAAACAATCTCTTGTTTTGGATGGGTTGTTGCATTCGTGTTTATCATATTTAATTTGTGGGTTAAACCAATAGGCACACTATCACAAAAATAATATTTAATGTTGTTTTTATTTGGTTGTTCTAACAGGGTTTCTATATTTTTTATTAGGGCGAAGTGTTCTATTTGACCATTACTCCACACTAGTATTCTTACATCTTTTCTATCTTTTTTTAAAATCATCTACTTGTTTAAACAATTCTACTTTGCCCCCACCACAAGGTGTGTATACCCAAATATTAATATTATACAATTTCTGTACTCTTATTATATAAGCAAAATAATCTGCATGTTGTTGTCTTGGTTCAATTAGTTTATCTACAAATTTACTTTCTAGAGTTGCATGGTGTGGGGCGGGATGTAGCCAAGCAGTTTTAGTTAGTTGTAAGCAATTGTATTTATAACTACGTATATTTAATGTAGTTTAGAGTTTTTGAGATCAGGAGGTAAATCTATGCAACTACCAATAGATGCTTTAGTTGGTTCAATATTTAACTGAATACTTCTTATTCCAAGAAATTCAAAATCATAACCATAACCTTCATATATTTCCTTTTCGAAATCTAGCCACCGATTGAAGTCACCATATTAATATATTGCATTATTATTAATATAATCTGTATTGAAAATTATTTTAGTAGTTTTAACTTCTTCTTTGGTTCTCTTCTCATAATCACATTCAGCCGTGATCTTATATTTAAAACTCTTATATTTTCTGAACTGGTAACAGTTTTTAATTTCTTCTAAAGAGTAATTATATGCTTCGTCTATATCTTCAATGTAATTTCCACCTTTATCAGTAATATAAAATTCTCTCATATTCTGGCTGGAGTTTATATCGAAGTCTTCTGTGTTTTCTAGATACTTACGATTATGACTATATGAGTGAGTAGTTAGAGCTATATTATTCCTAACTTCTTCATGACATTCTTTACATTCGTACTTAATTTTAGAGTAGATGTTGTTTTCGGGTTGGGGTACCCCTTTAGTTTTAGTTTTAATAATATCTTTAGTTTTAATAATATAATCATCTTCATCTTAGACTATGTTTTTATCTTCATAGATATAGATATGGTCATACTAGAAATCAATTCAGAGAGCATGTTTATAAGTATAATATTCAAGCAGACACCGAAAAACACTAATCACCGTGTTTCCACCGATCCCAGTGTTTTTGACTGTGCTTATTTTTTTTGCTTTCTTTCATATTTAGCAACCACTAATAGTACAAGAAGTCAACAAGCTTGGTTTAACATCGCATTACACATCAGTGAAACTGCTTCGCAGATCGAATGAAAAGTGCATGTCATGCTAAAATGGCCGCCAGCATTGACATAGAAAGCCACCACCACTAACAGAATGAAATCAAATAAGTGAAAATTTTGAATATATGATGCCCTTAAAAATTAGCTAGTAAGGTGAGTATTTATTAAAATTTTTATTTAATTTTTAATAAATTATACAAAGATTTCAACTTAATAGAAGGATTTAAATATTACTTTACTTTCAAACAGGTGATTACTTGGGAAAGGATAACTAATTTTAAGTTAAAAATCATGTCAGAATATTCTAGAAAAAAGAATGTTCTAGAATAATTCTCCATGAGGAAACCTTTATTCTCCACGACACTTTTTGGCTATTCATCATGAGTTTCTCTTCACTACAAAAACTAGCGAAAAATTTTAAACAATTTTCGTCATTTGACGAGACTTTAATAACAGGAGCTTTATCGTGCACTTCTTTATCTGAAGAAAATCTAAACGAATTGACTAATTTAACAACTCAAATGATTACATTTTGTAAGGAGAACAAATGCATACCCGACAACACCGCCGAACTTGAAAGTGAGACTGGAAAACGAACTAAAACAGGACTCTTCCAGTTGATCCTCTCCAAGTTCAAGAAGGATCTACTAAGTTACGAGCATCAGGAAAAACTGGAGAAGTTTGAAGTGAATGTACCGGAATATTTATCTTTCCACAATAAACTCAGGAGCTCATTCAATGTTGGTGAATTTGAGTCTTATCTCACCACAGTCAATAACATGGAGGGAAAGCTGAATCGTTTTTATCTACTGTCAATTTCTGACAGAGGATACATATGGGCGAAAGTGAAACAAAATCCTCAAGAAAAAAAATAAGGATATTCCCTGGAAAAAACTAATGAACGATAAAGGATATTCCTACTCTACTGTCCAGAGTTATATCAACTTCTCTCAAGCGTGTGAAAGCTATCCCAGGATCCTAGACTTAACAGACTACTACTCAGAATGGAAAAAGTTCCCTACACTGTTTTTGGCAGAAGTTCAGAAGGATAGCCAGCTACAATCTAGGTGCATGACAGAACTACAATTTTCATAAATGATAAACAAGTGATTGGTTATTGAGAAATATATTTAATATTAATATTGATATTGATATCCCTACAAATGATACATTAATATTAATATTCTTAGTGTTAATACATTAATTTATTCACCTGATTATTAAGAGTTCAGTCAGCTTAATAATTAAAATTAAAAGTGTTCAAGCATTCTGTAGTTGCACACTCCCCCACAGTTGCCATTAAGAAAGGTCGAGCAGTACTGCCGTAGCGTGGTAAAGGCGAGTCAACCTTTTAACAAGACCCCTCAAGACTCGGCTCAAAAAATGTACCCTGGTACATAGAATCACTCAGTTAAACATCATAGATCAATCGTCTCCAAGGGTAAAGTCAAAATTTTAAAGAAAATTGTTTCTTATTATCGATTTTTAAGCAATTTTGAGTTATTTTCAGTCCATCCGATTCTATTGAAAAAAAATTTTGTGAGATGATTAACCTGATTTATTTCAATATATTTTGGCATATTAGATATGAAATTAGGCTTAAAACTAGCTTGAGAACTTTTGGATATTAGTGTATGAAATGCATAAATTATACTAGCTATGTACATTTTGTACACAAAATTGTGCGTGTAATATTTATTTATAGTGGTGAATATAGTAGTGGATAAAACAAGGGATTCAACAAACAGTAAAATTTGGCCCGATTCGACATGCGCGATTAGCGTTAGGAGAAAGGGACAAATTTTACTGGTGGTTGAATCCCTTGTTTTATCCACTACTCAAGAGAGAAAAAACAAAAGTAGCCCAACAAACCACATAAAATTGTTTTAAAATTAACGACAATTTTTTATGTGCGGGGGAGCTAGGTGGGGTGGGTGTGTAGATAGGTTGGGGAGGTAGGTAGTGCTGGGGTAGTTGGGGGGGGGTGTAGGTGGGTGTAGTTGGGGGGGAGGTAGTTGGGTGAAGGGAGGGGTAGTTTGGGGGTTGGGGTAGGTAGGGGTGGTAAGTTGGGGCGGGGGGGGGGGGCGGGGGGAGGTAGGTGGTGGTGGTGGTGGGGTGGGGGGGTTAGGTTGGTGGGTGGGTAGATAGGTTGGGGAGGTGGGTAGTGCTGGGGTATTTTTTTTTTGGGGGGGGGGTAGGTGGGGGCAGCTAGGTGAAGGGAGGGGATAGGTGGGAAGTAAGTTGGGGGGGGGGGTGGGGTGCGGGAGAGGGGGGTTCAGTAGGTTTTTTTTTGGGGGGGGGGGTAGATAGGTGGCGGAGGCAGGGGGTCTGTGCGGTGTAGTTTAGATAATTAGGGGTGACTTATATAGGAACAAAAAATCTCAAAATGACCTCTTCACCTTGAACATTACCAGCAGTTTCTAATTACTATACATTACAAGCGAAGCTACTGTTAAAGTCCAATGTTCAAAAACAGAAGTCAACAATCAAAAGCGGAGGTAAATGCTCGAACAAAAAATCAAAATTCAAGTCATGAACAAACTTGCTTTTGCTAAAAAAAACAGAGCCGGGAGAATACCGGAAACGAATCGAATCGTCGTGCAAAATAAACTCTACCCTAATTGGGCCAAATCAGAATATCGAAAAAAACATTAAAAATAACGAAAATAGTAGACCAATATAACATAAAAAGCGTTAAACGTTTTTCTGTTCAGGGGTGTGGATAGGTGCTGGTGGGGGGGGGGTTGGTAGGCGGTGGTGGGGGGTGTAATTATGTGGGGTGGGGGGTAGGTACGTTGCGGGAGGGGGTAGGTAGGTTGGTACGTGGGGGGTAGGTACGTTTGGGGGGGGATGGGTAGTTAGGTACTTGGGCGGATTGTTTTTTTTGGGGAGGGGTAGGTAGTTAAATGGGATCAAGTTTTCTCAAACTGACCTTTTCGCCTCTAATTACAGACTGTTACGAATTGCTATACATTACAAACTAAGCTATTGTTTAAGTCCAATGTTCGAAAACAGAAGTCAACAATCAAAAACGGAGATAAAAGCTCGAATAGAAAGAAGTCAAAATTCAAGTCATGAACAAAATTGCTTTTTGCTGAAAAAACGTGGCCGGTAGAAAACCGGAAACGACTTGAATCGTCGTGCAAAAT
This sequence comes from Convolutriloba macropyga, assembly GCF_964194025.1. Taxonomy (NCBI): domain Eukaryota; kingdom Metazoa; phylum Xenacoelomorpha; order Acoela; family Convolutidae; genus Convolutriloba; species Convolutriloba macropyga. Next base: position 54,403,968 of record NC_134469.1, read on the forward strand.
AATCTCTACCCTAACTTGGACAAATTCAGAATATCGAAAAAACACTAGAAACAACAAAAATAGTAGAGCAATTAACTTAAAAAGCGTTAAAATTTTTCAGTTCAGGGGTGTGGGTAGGTGCTGGTGGGGGGGGGGGGGGTGCGGTAGGTATGTAGGTACGTGAGGAGGGTCGGGTTAGGGTTAGGTAGGTACGTTGGGGGGGGGGTAGATAGGTACGTGGGAGGGGGGTAGGTAGGTACGTGGGAGGGGGGTCGGTAGGTACGCGAGGAGGGGTGGGTTATGGTTTGGTAGGTACGTGGTACGTGGGGGGGAGGTAGGTAGGTACGAGGGGGTGGGGGTAGGGGGTAGGTACGTGGGGGGTATTTACGTCGGGGGGAGGGTAGGTAGTTAAATGGGATCAAATTTTCTCAAATTGAACTCTTCACCTTGAAATACAGACTGTTACCAATTGCTATACATTACAAACTAAATTACTGTTAAAGTCCAATGTTCGAAAACAGAAGTCAACAATCAAAAGCGGAGGTAAAAACTCGAACAGAAAGAAGTCAAAATTCAAGTCATGAACAAACTTGCTTTCTGCTAAAAAAACATAGCCGGTAGAATATCGGCAGCGACTCGAATCGGCGTGCAAAATAATCTCTATCCTAACTTGGACAATATCAGAATATCGAAAAAACACTAGAAATAACAAAAATAGTAGACCAATATAACATAAAAGCGTTAAATGTTTTTCAGTTCAGGGATGTGGGTAGGTGCTGGTGGGAGGGTTGGTAGGTGGTGGTTGGGGGTGTAAGTAGGTGGGGTGGGGGGTAGGTACATTGCGGGAGGGGGGTAGTAGGTACGTGGGGGGTAGGTACGTTTGGGGAGGGGGGGGGGTTAGGTACTTGGGGGGATTGTTTTTTTTGGGGAGGGGTAGGTAGTTAAATGGGATCAAGTTTTCTCAAACTGACCTTTTCACCTCTAATTACAGACTGTTACGAATTGCTATACATTACAAACTAAGATATTGTTTAAGTCCAATGTTCGAAAACAGAAGTCAACAATCAAAAACGGAGGTAAAAGCTCGAATAGAAAGAAGTCAAAATTCAAGTCATGAACAAAATTGCTTTTTGCTGAAAAAACATGGCCGGTAGGAAACCAGAAACGAATCGAATCGTCGTGCGAAATAATCTCTACCCTAACTTGGACAAATTCAGAATATCGAAAAAACACTAGAAACAACAAAAATAGTAGAGCAATCAACTGAAAAAGCGTAAAATTTGTCAGTTCAGGTGTGTGGGTAGGTGCTGGTGGGGGGGCGGTAGTTAGGTAGGTAGGTACGTGAGGAGGGTCGGGTTAGGGTTAGGTAGGTACGTTGGGGGGAGTAGGTAGGTACGTGGGAGGGGGGTAGGTAGGTACGTGGGAGGGGGGTAGGTAGGTACGTGAGGAGGGGTGGGTTAGGGTATTGGTAGGTACGTGGGGGGGGGGAGGTAGGTAGGTACGAGGGAGTGGGAAGAGGGGGGTAGGTACGTGGGAGGGGGGTAGGTAGGTACGTGAGGAGGGGTGGGTTAGGGTTTGGTAGGTACGTTTGGGGGGGATGGGGGGGGGGTTAGGTAATTGGGCGGATTGTTTTTTTTTCGGGGAGGGGTAGGTAGTTAAATGGGATCAAGTTTTCTCAAACTGACCTTTTCACCTCTAATTACAGACTGCTACCAATTGCTATACATTACAAACTAAATTACTGTTAAAGTCCAATGTTAGAAAACAGAAATCAACAATCAAAAACGGAAGTAAATGCTCGAACAGAAAGAAGCCAAAATTCAGTTCAAGAACAAACTTGCTTTCTGTTAAAAAAACACAGCCGGTAAATACCGGAAATGACTCGAATCGTCGTGCAAAATAATCTCTACCCTAACTTGGACAAAATCAGAATATCGAAAAAAAAAACACTAGAATTAACAAAAATAGCAGACCAAAGAACATAAAAAGCGTTTAATTTTTTTCAGTTCAGGGGTGTGGATGTGGGGGTGTGGGTAGGTGCTGGTGGGGGGAGGTTTGGTAGGTGAGGGCAGGTAGGTGGTGGTGGTGGTGGGTGTAGTTAGGTGGGGTGGGGGGGGTAGGTACGTTGCTGGGGGGGTGGGTAGGTACATGGGGGGGTAGGTATGTACGAGGGAGGGGGGGGGGGTTGTAGGTGTCTTGTGGGGGGGGGGGGGGGCAGGTACGTTGTGGGGGGAGTGGGGGGTTGGGGGATAGGTAGTCAGATTTTCTCAAATTGACCTAATCACCTTGAATTACAGACTGTTAACAATTGCTATACATTACAAAATAAGCTATTGTTAAAGTCCAATGTTCGAAAACAGAAGTCAACAATCAAAAACGGAGTTGAAAGCTCGCATAGAAAGAAGTCAAAGTTCAAGTCATGAACAAGCTTGCTTTCTGCTAAAAAAAAACCTGTAGAATATCAATACTCCTCTTCGAGTCTCAAAAAAACCTGTAATCGATACTCCTCTTCGAGTCGTAAAAACCTGCATAATATCATTACTCCTCTTGGAGTCGTAAAAACCTGCAGAATATCAATACTCCTCTTCGAGTCGTAAAAACACATACGTTTACAATAATAGCTTCTCTGCGAGAGCAATTAATAATACATTGAGAAAAATAACATTACATTGAAAAAACTCGTTTTTATTTAAAACTTACAATCAAATTAAAATTTGATAACACATGTGTTTTTAATAATAACTATTATTCTTTAATCTAAAACACTTGCTAAATTCATTTTAGGTTTCCAATGACTTCACGATAATCCAATTTAAAACGACAAAATTTGATGCAAGAAAAACTAATTGTCAGGAAAACTGCCTCTGTTTCAATTTTTGAAGGTGCCCTTAGCGAAGATTTATATTGTGAAATGACACCCAACCGTAATCATGAAAGGCACTAATTGAGGCTCTTCAAGATCGATAATACCTCACTCAGAGGTGATGTTGAAGTAAGCCTGCTTGTTGAGTGGTCGTGATCACTGTCACGCGTAAGAGGCCACGAAAAAAATTATCTTTTCGTGAATTTTTGATTTTGACTCCGTTATTGGGCTCTAATTATATTTGGGCATACACTGCAACTTTGAGTAATAATATCTGGATTTCCGCTTTGATTGGTTTTCAAGCAGGATAGGTTGCGGGAGGAAAGTTTTGATGCACGGGGTTAATGCTATTCGTGGTCAAATTCAAATTGATAAACTATTGGTTCAAAGCTTGAGAACAAAGTTCAAGTAGCGGGTATCTAAATTTAAGGGTTTATCCCCTTTCCAATTTTGATTTAGTTTTTTAATACCGATTCCGTTCATTTTAGATTGCTTTGCTGAGCAACTGCTGTTTCAAAGCACTTTGATCAGAATGAGAGAATACTTAAATTAGCCTCGTGAAGTCACGAAGATTTCACTCCAAATGCTGAAAAAGCTGTAAACTAAATTTTCTATTCGATAAAGAAAAAACAGCACAACAAGTCCTGATCTAGACCTACAGTTCAAAACAATTTCATTTACTAATCACAAAAGTAGACATTGAATAGACAGGAATGTGCAGGGAAAACAATTGGAAAAAATGCATTGAAGAAAATCCAAAAGACAGTTTAAATTTGAGTCAGATTGCCGCATGTGAATTAATAATCCACATGCGAGCACGCGAATTTTTTTCTAACTCAAATTTAAAATAAGAGTAGTTATTTTAGTTAAATGGGATCAGATTTTCTCAAATTGACGTATTCACCTTGAATTACAGACTGTTACCAATTGCTATACATTACAAACTAAACTATTGTTAAAGTCCAATGTTCGAAAACAGAATTCAACAATCAAAAACGGAGGTGAAAGCTCGAATAGAAAGAAGTCAAAATTCAAGTCATAAACAAACTTGCTTTCTGCTAAACAAAAAAACCTGTAGAATATCAATACTCCTCTTCGAGTCGTAAAAACCTTTAGATTCTCAATACTCCTCTTTGAGTCGTAAAAAACCAAGAGAAGGCCAATAATAGCCTATCTCATGCCACCATCCAACTGTTTTTATGGCCGTGACATCCTTCTCGCACTCATGAGGAGAGGACTCCTCCATAATAAAAGCTGCTACTGATTACAAAATGGAGAAATGATAAGATCTAAAATGTAACGGGAACAATGAAAGCATCACAAAAAGCTGTTGAATTGCTCAAAAATTTCTAATGTAATGCATCGGCAACTCCTCCAACATTTGTGTGGCTGATCCTATATCTTTTACGCGACTTGCAAGTCCTTTGCAATTTTTCCAGCTATCTGCTGATGTAGTTATCACCTTTTAGCTTGAAAAGTCTGAGTAATGTCTGCATATATCGATAGTCTTTGAAAGTTAAAATTTGGAAACTAAATTTATCCTGGTCTCTTAATCAAATGAAAAAATTCCAGTTTCTAAACTTCATGATTTAACCTTGATTTGCTTACAGCAAATGTGGGGTTTTCAAAAAAGCTGGTAGTTTACCAGATAGTAAATGCGATAAGTATAACCTCAATACACCAAAAGAAGACAAATAGAATAATTTACTAGAAGACGCCGACAAAGATGGAACGCAGCACATTTCACTGCCCGGGCCAAGGTATCAACGCTAAGAAACGCAACATTATGTTGTTTGGGAGTTGTTACGTTGATTGGGAGTTTTGCGTTGAATTTATGTAAAATATACGCTTGAGGCGTTGAAGAAAAACTTTTGCCGTTTATAAAAGTGTCTTGTTTAATTTCGCGTTTCTACGCGTAGATCTTACATAATTTTGCGTTGAATTCAACATGGCTCTTGCATAATTCTGCATTGCATGTGCTGAATTTAGAGACGTATAATCAACGCGGTCAATGCAAATTCATGTAAAGAAAATGCGGTGAGTTTTCTAACCTATCATCGCTAGTTGAAGCTTATCTTACAGACATTTAGCAGAATTCCTCGGTTTGGGAGAAACTTTCAAAATAAATCGAAAAAAAGAAAGCAATGAATGTCTGTTACAAAAGATTGTATTCGACAACAAGGAGGCTCGGTAATGTGCGTTCGCACATTAAGTTCCGACCCCGCTCATCTACATTTTTCGCTTAATTGTCTACCAAATGAGGAAGAGATAAGAAAAATTAACATATCAACATATCGTTCAACAAATTACTAAAAGAATAAAACAATCTACTCCAGAGGGCCTATGAGACCCGTGACTACTATAATATGATTACCAAAAAAACGGCAATAAAATCAAATAGTTACAAATATTATTTACGACCAAAACTCCTTGTCCCTTTTTTGAAAACCACTAATAACCAAATCAAAATGGCATCAGATGAAATTTATTCTAAGAAGGTTAACCGGTACTTTTTGGAACAAAATATGGGACTTTTCCTCAATGCGACTTGGCAACAAGTCGACTAGAAATGAGCAAAAGCGGCAAAAGTTTATTAAAACATTTCTTTTTTAAAAAAAGAAATAAATTCGAACTGATTAGAAACATTACGCATCAAATGAAAACATTGAGAGCCTTTTATACCTCAAAAGAGAGCAACTGAGGCCTTGCATTATCCAGGATATGTCATAAGACTACAAAAAGAACGATAAATACAGGTAAAAACAAAAAATTTGCACAAAAAATTATGAACGAAATCGATGTCCCCCTAATCAGTTAAATATTCGGCTGATCACTAAAAACAAAACAAATTTTTTTTGCATTTTTTTTTGCAGGTGACAACATTTGTAAGTCAAATGACGCCCATTATTTTGATACTGTGAAAAGAAAACAAAAACCTACAAAAAAGGGGCAAATTTGCAAAAATCTGGAAAATTGTTTTTATGAAAACTGGTTGTTCCAAAACGAAAGACCACTCGAGGAAAATAAAACCGTTATAAAGAGCAAATTGTATTATAAAAGATAAATGATGTGAATTGTATAAAGAGATGCTTAGCTACAATTTAACCGAAATAAAATTGGCAGATCTCAAAAATCTATCTCTTTTTTTATTAAAAACAAAAATTTTCAAAATCCACAGCCAACAAAAGCTCTCGACTAACAGAGTAGACCGTTTGTCTTGCAAGTTTTCGGAAAACTAATTGCAACTTTTATTAATGAGACAAAATCATAAGACTATAAAATAACATTAAATACAAGCTGAACTAATAAGTTTCAAACAACTTTACGAAACCGCAGTTTTGAAGCCATTAAATTTATAAGATATTAACCGCGAGAACATAACATCTTCATTTGCGTGTTCTTTGACAATCATAACGTGTTTTTGTAAAACGACTATCACAAAATGACAAAATAACCACAAAAACTGAAAAGTATCTAAACTTCACAAAACTCTTCTGAAACAAAATGTCTAAGCCCTGAAGACATCATTTAAAAGGTTTAAAAAACAGAAAAAATATTGTTTGATTCAAGAAACATTTAAAAGAGCTCTATAAATTGGGGCTAATATACGAAATGATACAACATTGTAAAATACAAAAAAAAACGCAAATCAGAACAAAAATGGATAAGTTGAAGAATACTATCACTCTTTTTTTAGAAATTTAATTCGAAAGTCAAAACAGGCATTAGCTATTTACCGATATCAGCTATTAAGTTAATTTGTTTATCTATAGTTGGCCACTGAGACCTTTAATTACACATTATTTGGCATATGACAACAAAAATTAACAACAAATAAAGTGTAAAAAAATCTACCAATTTCTGCAAGAGAACGGTGTCGCAGCCCTTCAAACCATATGTTATGAAAACAAAAATTCTGTTCAATTTCAAATGTGGTGAAGCTTTTTTCAGTTAAATTGTTCAATAATGTGATGATTTACAAAAGAAACAAAAACAACAGCAAAAATGGGCAATTATGAACAAAAATTGGAAAATTTTGTATGGAAACTCAAGTACCAAAAGCAAGAAAACCTTCTGTTAAAAAAATCGGCCACAATTTTTTTCTATATGGAGGAAATGTTGAACTTTACATACTGAGAATAAGCAAAAAATTTGCTGAAATAAAAAATAAAATTGACAAGTTCAAAAAATCACAAAATTCTTTAAAACAAATACATTCAATAACATAAGAGACATTAGGTAACAACCGAATGAATAGAAAAGGTTCACTTGCACCTTGCGAGGAAGAAGTTTAGATCTTTGAGTGGTGAATCTTGAAAATTAAACTGCCGAAAGAATAACAATTGATGGCAAAAGACAAGGATTCAGTTCAATTTTACTAAATCTCTTTCTCAAAGCCATAAAAATCCTTTGGTTCTCTGAAAACAAACTGTATCTACATTTGGCCTCAAATTTACGTAAAATGGAGTTATCTTTAACAGAGCCGTGAATAAAAAATATCAGTAATTAACATTAAAAAAACAAAAGCAAAGTAATTTGAAAAAAGGCAGCTTCAAAATAAAAACCAAAAAGTATCTGATTCTAAGAGTCCATGGTATTATCGAACCTCTCGCTGATTTTGTTGCACGCCCAGCAAACCGACCAGGTGTTCCAAGTATTTGTGAATTATATCAATTGTTGAGTGGAATTCTTCAAATATTGAAAAAAAAGAAGCTTTTTTTATAATCATCGAGTTAAATCTGCAAAAACCGGCAAAGTTTTAATTCCAGAGGACTTTCATACGGCGCCTAATTACAAATAGCGTGTTTTTGAAATTAGGGAGTCTGTGTTAAGGTTTCTAGGTCATCAAGACTGGCAAACTTTAACAAATTGGACCAAAAAAGCATATTTTGTGCCATTTTTGATTTAAAAAGTTTGAACTTTGAAAATTTTATCAAAAGTTTTAGCAAAAAAAAACTTCAATCAAACAATTCAGCAACGCTTTTCTATCTCCAACGGTTATGTTAAAAGATTTAACTTTGAATTATTTTTTATTAAAAATTACTGAAAATTTGAAAAAAAAACAGTCCAATGTTCACAAACTTTTGAACCTCGATAACTCCCTGTAAAACGAGAAAATCGAAACGTTCTTTTAAATTCCGTATTCTACGCTAGACGGGCTTTTTAACAGTACTACTCACAATTCTCTACAATGAATATATCGGTCGGTCAAAAATTACTGAACAAAAAAAACCCAGTTGAGTATATAGTTCCTCCCTCCCCACTAAAGTGGGGATCGGAACAAAAAAAAACTTGATGGTTTTCGAGCAGTCATATTTCATCGAAATGATTAAAGTGATAGGTTTGATTCGAGAGTATTTGAAGAAATTTCATCAAAAATGAAAATGAGAGGTGTTAGATTTCGCTCTGGAGTATTCAGTAAATTTTTGTCAAATAAACTTTTGGGTTATAAATAAATTGTTCTGTTCAAGCACAAGCTTAATTTCCTTAATTTGTTTTGATTGAGCACATGAAGAAATAACAACGCTTTGAAACTACAAAACGAAAAGAGAATTTTAACTTCCCCAAGTCCCTAACTTCCCTAAAACTACGCGGAATCCAGCTCAAAGTGTTTATTTGCCCTCACCGACAACAGTCATCATCAAGTTTTCGTTATTTTGCCCTTATTTGCCAGTTCGACAAAAGCTTACGTCTCCGGAAACTAACCCATATAATGTTGTCAACAGCCTTCAGATCGACAGAGTATATACTTTCACATCAACAGAGTTTACAGTATATGCTGCCAACAATCTTCGATTAAACTTCAACTTTCACAGCCCCCATGAAACCTAATAACTACTTTCACATATCCTTGTCATTCCACGCATCAAATTAAAACGTCGATGCAAACGTATGATCACCAACTTTCACCGACATATAGCCGGTGTATATGTGTCGCCCCGGAAGAGTGTACAACAAGTTGACAAATACACACACACACACACACACACACACACACACACACACACACAACACACACACACACCGAAAGCCAAAAATGCCCTCAATTATGACAACAGATCATCTCTACAGCTTCGACATTACGAAACAATCTTGAAATTACAGATCAGCAAAAGAATAATATAAACTTGATTGTCGAAAGTCTTAAATTGTAAAATACAACAAGAGTATTCAGTTTTACCATCATGCACGCGGCCCGGAGTGTTCAAGCACAAGCTTGATTTCCTTAATTTGTTTTGATTGATTGGTGACTTCTGATTTGTTTTGATTTGTAAAATTTGAGGGTTTTATGTTTACCCACTCGTGCAACCTAGCAATTCATTGTAATATGGAACTCTCTTGTGAATAAGTAGTAAACATGTTCTACTTTTCCACTTTCATTTTGTTTATTATTTCGCAAGCAAACATTTTGGGGCTTGAAATGCTTTTTAGCAAATATGAAACATAGTCAGTTTCAACCATTTCAAAACAGTGACCATTTGAAAAAAATTTTCTCCAGTATTAATTTACTATAGAAATAATGTTTATAAACTAATATACAAACACGTGGAGCTGACATTGAGGGCTCCGAATTCAGTTCTAAATTTTAACCTTAAAAATAAGGATAAGTTTGATCTAACTGACTGAAATTTCAATTCAATCGACCAATTTGAGCCAGAAATTACGTTTGTCCGCAAAAATTGTTTTTCAAGGATACAGCGAGTTGTGGCAGAAGATCAACTATGAAATTAATCAAAATACATGGGAGCAAATAAACTCTTTCAATATTTGTAAACTTCTTGTCAAAATCATATGCTCCTCAGTTAATTAACCATTGTTTTAGTTGGTTGATTATTGGCTGCTAATAAAAAAATTAAATTGCACTTATAAATCAGTTTTCAATGTACCATTTCACAGATGTAGATTTTAGGTTCTTCGTTCAAATTTTGATATATTTTGCCTTCCTTTTACAGAAAATTCATAACATAGTTTTATATTGTAACGCTTTTGGCACTTCATAATTCTGTTTTACGCAAAAATAATCCATGCAGAAGAAACAAACAATAATGTTATCCTAAAAATTTGACAGTTTCTGGACTAAATAATAATTTCTTGAAGCAAAACGAAGAAATCCTATGTTTGGGCTTAGTGTGACTCTAAATTTGTCTGTTTAAGTGTTCTAAACTGCCAGTAAAAAAGTTAAAATTATTATTCAATCGTCGTTTTCAGCAATTTGTGCTGTAACTGCTTGCAATTTAGCTGCAAACTGTTCAATTCTAGATTCACAAAAATTATTATCATCTTTATATAGTTTTAATATAGTTTAAATTTCATTTTCTCTGAAACGACAAAAGAGAGCAAGAAAACGATGCATGTCTTCTAGGAACTCAGGCGAGCTACTCGCTGTGGAGACCTGGAGGTTACCTGTAACAATTTTCATGCCTTTACATGATACTAGTTGTTCCCCTTGACCTTATTGGGGGAAGAACTATAAGCTAAAACGGTTTTTTCTGCAGTTAATTTTGAAAACAGTTTTTTTTTAATTTTGCTAAATTATCGAGATTTCGCAAACATTTGACTGATTTGAGTTCTTTTTATTCATAATTCGATGTTATTGCTAAAATTTTTGTCAATTTTGCCGAACACTTGTTCAAAATGGAAATATTGAATTTAACGCCAGAGAGGAAGAGTGGCCGAGCTGCTTGATCTTACTTTTTAGCTAAATTTTTCGTAATTCAACCCTTTCTCAACGAAAGTGGCATCAAATATGCTTCTTCTCCACACTTCGTTTGAACTTACCCAAAAACAAGACTGAAAGCAGCTGACACCAAACTCCCAGCCTTCAAAAAGGGCTGGTTTTACAGCCGTTCCCGATGAGTTTTCTGGAGCTTAAAAAGTTATTTTGTCCAATTATCCATTTGGCTAACACTTGGAACAACTGTTAGGGATAGCAAGAACATCTTGATTGTGGAATTTTACAATCCAAAAATTATTCGAATTATTCGAAATGTATTGTGATGCTTTTTTTAAATAATAATTTCGCTTTTTTAATTTAAAGGAGGGTAAATTTTCAAAATTAAACTCAATTATTAACAGATGCGATCATAATTCAAATGGGGACCAATGGACATAGATTAAAAGGTCGGTGGACAGCTTATTCTTTTTGGGTTTGTCATCGTGTTCTCAAAACAAATTTTGCAAAATTTTGACCTGAGCTCTGCTTGCATTTGTTGTTATTTCGTAATCTCATGACATTCTCACCAATGCCATGTACAATTACAAGCAAATCTATCTAGTCTTTTTTAGTTGAAACTTATGGTTGCTGTCATTTTTTAAAATATTTCATTTCAATAACAAGAAATTTTCACTTGATTTCTGATTTCTGTCAATTTGTGATTGATCCTGAGCAAAGAGGGGTGCATTCTTTTTCACTGGATTTAAATTTTCATTGCGGTTTGTGTAGTGTAAAATTTTTTAGGCTTTGACGTTTCCTTATCAAAAATAAAATTTGTGTGACATTTGACCATGTTCAGGTTCTTCCTTGTTTTCGTGTCAGGATATTTTAACGACAGGTCACTTATCGCTTTAATGGTTTTGAAATACTGCACAATTAAACCTATCTAATTTTTCGGGAGAAAAGGTTATGGTTTCAATGGCTTAGATGCCATTTTCTCGCAACAATTTAGTACATGCTTGTTCTTTGCATGTATTTGTAGTACTACTCTCTAGATAAGGATAACGAGCAAAGTCCATTTTTTTAAAATAAAACACCCTCAAAACTGCATCACACAAAACTAAATTTAACAATTTAAATTCTATTTTGCTAGAACAGATATGCGGCCTGTCTTTATCGAGACTAGCTCCAAGCTAAAAACACAAAGCGCCAAGTAAAAACACACAAAGTTAAAAACTACGTCCGATTTTTCAAAACAGCAAATTTCAAAGACGTTAGGACTGTTAGCTATCAACTGTTATCATTGAATAGGTTATTTATATCTCCATAGGAAACCCTTTAGACCTTCACAGTAGAATAATGTCTAAAGGTCTACCTATGAAGGTATAAATTGCATATTCAGTGATTTAAGTTGTTAGCTAAGAGTCTTCATGTCTTTGAAAATTAAAAAAATGCGTAGTTTTTCGCGCCCTTTTGCGATGTCTGACACCCTATTTCTCAAAAATAGTTTTTTTTTGCCATTTTCACCTCAGAAATTGTAACTAAAAATTTTGAACAGTGAGCAAATCACAAATCCAGTAAATCAATTTTTGCTTTGCCTTGCTTTGTTTTACATTGCTGTGACCGCTCAGCAGTAATTTGGTTTCATTTTGTGTCGAGGGACAAAATTTTTTTCAAATTTAATAGTTTTTACTTTTATTTTCTAAGCCAATATGGTGAACCCTATTTTTTGCGCTTTCCTTGAGTTTTCTTTCGAATTAAGTTTTTAATGAATGAAGAATTAGGTCTCTCCACCGTGGGGTTTCCACATATTTGTAACAAATTGACCAAGAAACGTTTTGGCAGGAAACTATTGAAGTGCGTGAAAACTTTGGCGACTTTTGCCACAGTGATTTTGCTTCATTTGCTTTAATATAGCCTCATTCAGCTCTCATCTTCTTAAAGTGAAGAGCTGCTACCAAAATTAGCTCAAAATATAAAGAACAAAGCAAAAACTTTATTTTATGATAAATTAATATAAGACTCACCACTACAGTTAAGAAGTTATTAATAAAATCTACAGACAAGTAATTAATATCACGACGGTCTTTTTAGTTCACAAATCACGAAGGTCTTTTTAGTTCACAAAAGTCAGGGGAATCGGGCCCAATTGCATAAATAGTCAAAAACGCTATCACACTGATTTAATCATGCGGACAAAAAAGGAACACGAAATCACAATTATGAGCATTGAACTCAGTCTCTTTAAGTTATCAGTTCAGATAGTATAATAATCTCCTCTGATTCTGCGAGCCAGCTGCATATCCCGAGGCATAATTGTCACTCGGCGAGCGTGAATTGAACAGAGGTTGGTATCTTCGAACAGCCCAACGAGATATGCCTCTGCAGATTCTTGCAGTGCCCCGATTGCACCTGTCTGGAACCTGGCATAACAAAATCATAGACAAAATCTGATACAGAACTTTGGTAACTTTCCATATTTTCATGTAAAAGTTTAAATTTTCACAAAGATCGTGAAGGAGATTCGTCAGTACGATTATTAATAGGAATCGTACGAAGGCGAGGAATAATTGACTACCTATTCTCATGTTTTCTGTTATGTTCAATGCAGAAGTATATAATCTCGGATGTCCTCTAGGGCCCCCCAGTCCTGTATAAACAATATTTAGGCACCCCCAAAAATTAATGTTTGGCTCCCTTCTGAAAAGGTTATTTATTTTCATAACTTCATGAAGGGTATAATACAACAACCATATTTGCAAAAAAATTCGAACAAAAAAAAACGAAATTTACATTATTTGCAGTATTAATTTCTAACTTCTGCTCTGCTATTATTTCTAATGCCTATTCAAACGTACTCATACGTAACAATTCAAATGCATACGTAATTTTTAAACCAATACCAATGGGTCGTGTATAATTTAATGAGGGGGATGATGTTTGGGACACCGTCTTATCACTACATTAAAATTCGAGTTAAAAAGCTCCACGACGCAACCCCACTCGCTTTTTCGCTCCACTTCCAGTTTTGGCGTGACCAAAATCACTGCCATTTGACTTTTTAAAAAAGAGCGCGCGCCTCTTCTTGGCCCGCTTTAATAGCAAGCTGAGAAAATGAGGGCGGCTATTAAAAACGAAACCAATTTTGAAGCACTCTCATTTGCCTTCAAGAGGGATAACTGAGGGATTCAAACTTTTGAGACTAAAAACCGCCCTTCAAACCCTGAAAGTGTCACCTCAAAACAGTTTCCGTGAATTGCACACTTAGATACTAGTAGGGGTAAGGAGATCACTTTCGCCGGTATATTTCCCGGACAAGACGCTGAAGGGGGAGATCACTTAACGTCAACTCACCGGAGATCACTTTTGCCGGTAACATCAATTGTTATTTCCCTGACAAGACGCTGAAAGGGAGCCTTGCGTATGAGGAGTTCTGTGCTCTTCTGGTACCTCCGGATCTCTTGCAGAGCCACAACTCCCTTCTTCCTCGGCCTCTTCCTCTTCTTAGCCTAACGAAATACAACGACTTAGGCCAATTTATTAAGCTAAAACATGAAACAATCGACTTGGATCAGATGTATTGCAATTTCATTAAAACAGCCACTACGCTTTCTAAAAGAGGCAGTTTAAAAAATAGCCAAATGAAAATTTTTCAATTTGAATTTTCATGTCATTACTGCCTATGTCACCGTAAAATTTTTGACTAATATCTACAAAATTGTTTGAGCTATATTACGTTTGAGCCTAAAGACACTTCTGCGCAAAATGGTGCATAAAAAGGCCCTTATTAATTGCAGCAAACTTTAAATTTGGAGCAATTAAAATGTTTTGAAAACATTCTTTGAATTCATTGAATCTAATTTCGTCACAACCAGTCCATTACTGCCTTAAAACGATAGCTTACCTGAGTTTCATCACTGAGTGGAGTCTGGTACCGATTCTAGAAGACAATACGTGTAGCGAGTGTAAAATTTCCATGAAAACTGGGTGCTTAATTTTTCACCTACAAGAAATCAATATTCAAACAAATAGAAACATAACCGACTAAACGTCGGAAGAATTGCTCTTGAACGACTAGTGGGAGCTCTAATCAATTGCAGCCTGCTTCAGTCGGGGGGGGGGGGGGAGGGGTAGCCTAAATGGGACTAAGAAGTTCTATAGTGGGCTTCAAATAACCATATTAGAGGTTAACATATACCCCTATTAAGATTTAAAGTAAAAAAATGACACCAGTTTCGGCGCACTTTTTATTTGACTTTTAGTATTAAATTGCCGCCAATTGAGTTCAGCTGCTTGAAATTGTGATTGAGAGAGAATTTTAGATCACGCGAAATGCAAAAAGTCAAGGGCGTAAAAGTCACTCGAAAAGTCAAAACCGTCAAGCGAAAATTTTGCATAAAAAAAAAGACACACACGTTTACAATAATTGCTATGAACTGCGTTCAAGAGCAATTAAAAACAGCCACAGCCCCTGCGGTACACGATGTTCTCCTTGAGCGCAATTTAAACTGCTCCAAGACAACTAGCGAGGGGTTGGCGTTGGTAGTAATTAATTAACTTTGGGAGGTCGAGGGGTAACAAAAATGAAATTCTCAATGAACTACGAAATCGCACCTCCTCGCCTTTTCCGGAAGACTACATACTGTGTGAACTATAAGAGAACTTCATATTAACTTGATGCTCTGGGGCTTAAGCAGCCAATCCCGGTTCGCTTGAAGGAAGTTAAATTTGCCATAAAAAATTTATAAAACAGAAGGGAAAATTTCCAAAAAACTTGCTTGAGAGCAACTGACAACGGAAAAAAATAAATATAAGCTGAAGCTTGATTTAAAGGCCATGAAAAATTAAAAGACGTGAAGAAGCCAACCTAAGAGATTGAGGTATCATCCTTTAAAAATAAAACTCATTTTTTACTATCTATTTAAAAAGAGCCTTCATAATATATTTGACAGAAAGTAGCTATTATTGACCCATTTTCCGGTCATTGGCATTGAGACAAAAAAGGAAAAGATAAAAATTGGCGTTTAGAGAAAAGAGAAGACGAAACTTGATCCCTTTTCAAAATATCAAAAATTGCTCTGATTTGGTTCTATTTTTAGTGCACTTACACTACTATCCAGAAATTTTCTTAAATAGCTGCTTTAATTTAGTACTTACTTAATTAGTTTCAAAACCATAGTTGGTTCTTATTTCCAAATAAGGCCTTACCCTTTGTTTTGCTTATGTTTATCCAAAAAACCGAATGACAAGATAATTATGACAAGAAGGACCGATACAGCTAGATGTACTGGTTTAAAGCATAACAGACCAGCTGAACACCGGAGAACCGTCCTAGAACTGAGTTGATAAAAAACTTCTTTTCAAACTTGAAACTTTCGTTCTCGAAATACTCTGTTAACCAGAACTCTTTGCAAAATTTGCACCAAAATAACCTATCATTTCTTCTACTGAACAAGCATAATCGAATTTCCTGTTTCCTTGTAATGTGTCTTCGTTAAATTCGCCGTATTTACGTCAAAAATTCTGCATACATTTTTCATAACTCAATCAGTTTCAACAAAATACCCAAAAGAGGAGTACCCTAAAAATGACGTACGAAACCCAGAAAACAAGAGAGATGAAGATAACTAACATCTAAGAAAATTATCTCGAACGAAAATCGGGGGCTCGATTACATTGTAGTCTTCTTACGAAAGAGGTGATAGGTTTACTAAATGGCTTCAATAGATCTCATTGGGGCTTATCTGTTTCTCAACTTTGGCGCGCTTTTCATATGACTGCAAATTCTTGAATTCAGCTACTTAAAAACGTGAAAGAGCGAGCAATTTAGAACACACCCAGTAGATTGTCAAGAAATAGCCACCATTCACTCCCGAATACCAATTGGGATCGAAGGAACGGCAAATAGGGACATGGACAAAGCAGAAAATCGCATCAAAAGGCCATCAGCACCCAAATGGTTACTACAAACCTAGTTGGAGAGCGATTAGAAAGACCAACTGGACAAATACCCGACAGATTGCCGGAGGATAGCTGCCATTGATTTCCAAAACCCCGATTGGGATTGATAGAACAGAAAAAAAAACGAAATTTGAAATATTTTTGAATTGCCAACTATTTTGATGTCATTGCGTATTAAGCAATAGCGTGGAACTGAAACAATTAAATTGATTAATTATTCCCTTTATTATCACATATGAAACCTATCTTTAAAGATATTTATTACACACACCCGAGATTTTGCCAGAAAATAGCCGCTATTGATTTCCGTAGCCTCGATTGGGATTGAAAAAACAGAAAAAGTGGAAAAAATGAGTGTTGTGAAAAAAAATTTAAAATGAAAACTTTTTAATATTCATTTTTTTAAACATACTCCTGTTTGCAAATGAGAAGATAGACAGGGGGTTAGCATCAATACCAAAAAGCATTAGAGGTGGTAACTAAGAGCTGTAAAACAAAGTTCAAGTAGCGGCATCTAATTTTGGGCTTTATGGGTTTATCTGGTTTCTATTTTGATTTCGTTTTTGGGTATTGAATCTGAGGCTGTCTATCATCTATACATGCAAATGTTACACAGAAGCTAAATGATGACAAGCTAAATATGCGGTTTTAAGAAGCTGGCAAATTTCTTTTTAAATTTTCTGTTAGATTGCTCTGTTTAAAAGCACTTTGGGCAGAATGAGAGAGGCTGTGAACTAAAGTGAGGCAAATCAAATTGTTATTCGAAGTAAAAAAATAGGCCCGCTGAGAAGATGATGTGGGCTATTAAGCATAAAGGGGGCTAGCGTTATCTTTACTGAAGAGGGAATGGGGTGAGTATGGAGAGGTGGGGGGGGGGGGGGGTTGAGCGTACGGGGTTAAGTGTGTAATGCGACTTAGGGAGCGGAGAGTGGGTGAAGTCGGGGGAGCGTAGGTCGAACTCCAAAATCCACCTTTCACACCATGGATTTATGTCTCGTAAACAGTTGTGCTGAATCACATACTTATAGACTATTGAGCCGTAAGGCTCGAAGAGAACATAATGCCCTCCGGGCGTTGCCTTTTCATCCCGTTCTTGAGAGGGACAAAAGTTCGGAAAAGGGTCAAACGAAACATCGGTCAAGGGAAAAATCGCAATAAAAAACCAGAAGACTATAATTGCTACAAACTTTGGTTCCATAGAGCAATGAAACAATTGCTACAAATTTGGTTCCAGAGAAATTAATAAGCCCAATCAATATTCAATATGCACCAATATTCAATATGCATTCCAGTGCTTAGAAAACATTTCATGCTCATTAATGAGGGCAAAAATAAAAACTATTTAAGGAAAAATTTGAAGAAATTGCTTAATCAAAAGGGCAAACTATTACTTTGAGCTGCGCTGCAGAGTAGCGGGGCTGCTTTGTGGGGAGCGACTTCCTCCCAATCATGTGTCTCTTAGTCATGAGTCGTCCCATTCCAGCAGTGGGCACTTCCCCACGCTGGCTCTTTCGGGCCGTCTGCTTCGTGGTACCCATTTATATCCTTAATGTTACTACTACCAAATACTGATCTGAAAAGAACACGAAAGGCAATGAATTATTTAATGCAGCAAAAAGATAAGAGACCATACTAGGAAACTTAACAATGCTAAGCCAGCAGAAGTCGAATAGCGACAAAAAACAGAATTTTTAAGAGCATGTTCTAATTTTCTTTGTTATAAAGAGAATTAGGATTGATTTCAATTAATAAACTTTTATAGAACTCATTTTAAAACGAGGAAGAGCCGTTTTCGGGCACTTGGGCATGATTGACGAAGAAGCCCAATGCCCAAATTGCAAACAATGAATTCTCATAACACTTCAACAATTAAAGCGACTCCCAACCATTACATTTAACACCCAAATTCAGAAATCATATTCAATTCGATTAAATGATTGCATCGTTTGAATCACCACCTTCATCATCGTCTTCCTCTAATTCGGTCAACTCCGTTTCCAATTGAGTCTGCATACACGCTTCGATCACATTCAAGTGTAAGCTGTACTGCTGGTCTAGCCCAAGGTAAGAGTCACTCATTAAGTACAATGTGTAAATACACTTTCCAGTTTCCTCAGGAGTGAAAAATGACAGCGAAATTGACTGTTGAGGACGCAAACTAGTTAAACGTTTCAAAGCTAGCAATTCTTTGTTTTCAGTGTCTCCCAGAATGAAGAACCAGCCAGCTGGTTTTGGTTTGGGAAACTTAGGAGAATACGCATTCCTGGGACACCTGTTCAATTTCTTAAGATCAATTTCAATTAGATACTCCTGGTCGGCATGTACATCAATCCAGATACTTGAGTCCTTCAGCTTCGACCGTGCTGGATCCATGACAATTATTGGTTTTTGTTTACGACTTGATGGATCATCAGACCAAAAACCAGATAACGCCAGTTTGACATCAACAATTGGCAACATTTGTAAAGCTTTGAAAAACTCGTCCATTTCGTACTCTTTCATTTGTGGCTGAAGTAATTCTTTAAGAGACCGATAATTTTCTCGACAGTGGAGCATCAGTTCAGGCAAAGATCTGGCAAAATTATATTTAACGGTCCGTTGAGAGATGAGTCTTCTGTATTCTTTGGCAAGGTAGCCGATCAAAAAGTTGTCCATGTGAGGTAATTGAAGGAAGGCTGACTGTGTCAGCCACAGACCTGAAACAAGGTCCTGTAGTTTCACTAAAGATCTTCAAACAACGTTATCATGGCTACAATGAAACTGTAAAATAATTTAAAATTTTTAAACGTGAGTTACAAACGACCGAAAAGTGATCATGCAAGTAAACTAAATTCTCGAACTGAGAAGCTCAAGTAATGCTGTCACGCATACAATTCAGTTGCTCAGCGGTCAGTAGTATTACCTAACAAATTGCCAATTTGCGCTTTTGAACCCTGATGAAATGCTAAAAAAATATGCAATTGAAATACTAGAAAAACTTTAGCAGCGCCACTAAAAGTTATTTAGAGGGCAAGGTAAGTCAACTATGATGAAAACTAATTACCCAATTCAACTTAGCACTCCATTCTATTGATTCAAACAAATGACATCACATCACACACATGAACGCAGTTAAAGAACGACATGAAAAGATGCACAAATTTATGTGTTGTGAAGAGAAATGTAAAACAAAAAGTGAAACAAAAACAGGGTAAGTACTGAGTGATGATTTTGAAAGAACTTTTGGAGTCTAAACAAAACTAGACCTCAAAATTACATTAACCATTTTTTAACATAGCCGGCAAATTGACCTTATGGCAAACACACCCATTTGACCTTATCTCTTTTAATTGAAGTAAATAAAAGTCAATTTCAAAGTGAGGAAGTCTTTTTTGAGAATGAGGTAAGTCAAGTGTGACTAAAAATTTAATCACGCGAATGAACAAAACATAGCAGGACAAGTCCTGACGTACAATTCAAAGAATTTTCATTGACTAAACAAAAACCTAGACCTAGAACGGACTATTAGTGAATTGGTAAAATTAGTAATCTGATTTCTAAAAAAAATCAGATCAAAAAATAAAAAAAACAGAAAATCAATGTCAAAATACCGCATATGGACAAATAACCACTAGCGAAAAAGAATAATTTGGTTGAAATAAAAAACTAGGAGTAGAATGAACTATGAATGGATTGGGAAAACCATTTAAAAAAATCCAATCCAAAAAATCGAAAAAAGTAAAAATTAAAGTGAAATTGCCACGTGAACAAAAAACCACTAGCGAGAAAGCGAATTTTTGTTCAAACACCGATTTCTCACTCTACTTTAAAATTAGAGTGAAAAAAGTTCAAGCCGCAAAATCACTCGCTTCTTCGCTCTACTTGCTGTTTCGACGTGACCAAAATCACAACTCCAATTTGACTTCAAAAATCATGAAAATGCGAGAACAGATTTTAAAAAAATGACAGCGCCCCAAAACAATTCAAATTCATTGAATTGTAAAAAAAACTCGCTCCACTAAGAGCGGAAAATGACGTCACGCACGCACTTCAGTTGAAATTGCATGAACGAATGAAAAAGCAGATTTTAAGTGGTTGTGACGTCATATGGTCGTTACAAAAAATGGCGACGACGAGATAAAAAAACACAAGCGAAGGCCAATAATAGCCCCAGCTATCGCTGTGCGGCTATTAAAAGTTATAAACTGACTAATTTTTTTTCTGTGTCAAAAAGTCTTATTTTGTTGCGCAGTTTCAGTTTGATTCGAAAATTATACTTAATTAAGCGTCTAAACTGAAAGCTTTTAATCTTAATACTAATGTCAGCTAGCAATGGCTCCAATCAACTTATCTAACCCATTATGACTCAATGACCGGGCTTCATCGTTTCATCCCATCTCTGATTTTGCTCTTCTGACACTGAACATATTCACTACATTGAGTAATTCAATTAGTGAAAGAACTTAAAATCCATTCAGTTGAAACAGTGAGTGAAGTACGTCTAATGAAAAAAGGGAGAATCGAGACTTCTGTAAAAAAAATTGTGATCAAAAGATGAAGCAAATTTGAAAAAGCATAGCAGGACCAGTCATGATAAATCCTGAAATTTTCAATGACTAAGCAAAAAAGCTAGACCGAGAAAGGGCTGTCAATGGCTTGAGAAAAGCATTTAGAAAAAACGTGATCAGAAGACCACTAGCGAGAAAAGGAATTTTTGTTCAAGCACCGTTTTCTCACTCTACATTGGAATTAGCGGTTCCCAAGTAAGGACGCCTCTACGCACCAGAACTACAAGCGGGCAACCGCTCCCAGGATCCACACACTGTACACAGACCGCGAAACGAGTTTTTGCGGCAGTATCAGGCAAGCCCAGTCTCTCTGGTCCCTAGTATGCATTTGACTCGGAAACACATATTTGCCCTGCTTCTTTTCCTCATCCTCGGCGGCATTGAAGCACGCCCGGCCCAACGCAACTAGCAACTGGAATCAAAAAGGCTTCCGGTGCAGCCTCGGAGGATGTGTACACCTGAATTGCACTAACTTACAGTCCATAGAATATTGCAACAACAAGTTCGACCGTGAACGCTGCTTTTGGTGCACGACAAGATAAACAAATACAAGGCAAAGTTTCCCCACTCACGACAACGCACAACTCAAGATTCTTCAACTGAATTGTAACGGTCTCAAACAAAAACTAGACAACATCACAACGTCATAGACTGGATGCAGAAAAAATCCAAATAGCTGCTATCCAGGAGACCAAGCTCAACGAAAAATCCACCCTCAAAAGCCCACCTGACTACTGCATAATCCAAGAAAATAGGCCGACAGAAAGAGGCAAAGGTGGAGGGGTACCTTATATCATTAAGGACACAATTCTGTTTCAAGCACTTAAACTCAAGACTTCTGACAAAAACCTAGAAGTCCAAGCCATAGAACTCATCGCAGTTGGTACTATCAAACTAGTGAACACCTACATACCACCTTTGTGTAGATGTGATGCAGGATACAAGACATCAATCAATAAACTACTGGAGTTAGAAGACTACATTTTCGATTATTTCAAAGCTCATAGCCCTCTATGGCACTCACAATTACCGGAAGACACAAGAGGAAACAATATTGCACGTTAAATAGACCTCTCTAATCGTGTAGTACTCAACGAAAAAGCCAGCACAAGACTAACTGATTCTTGTAAAAACCCTCGGAAATCAGTCTCGCCAGCTCAAGCTTAGCAATGAACATCGACTGGCGCACGGAGTACGCTTCAGGCTCAGATCAATTACCAATAGTTCTATCCATCACCTGTGACCTCATCACACACATTACAAAGACCTTTCATCAACATCCGCACAGCTGACTGGGCAAGTTTTAAAGACGAAAATGATCTAAAACTAAAGAAACAACAAAGGCCAACAAATGTCTACCACGCGGAAAAGACCTTAAGGAAAGCCAAAAATGCAGCAGCTGGAGGGCATATCGTACAAGTAAGATTTAAAAAAGGATGCCAATTCTCCCAGCGAAGCAGTAAAGCTTTCTGAAACGAGATGAAATTCAAAGAAAACATCCAGGGGACCCCAAAATAACACAACTAAACCATGAAATAAAACTTGTTCAAAATCAAAAGTGCAAAAATTAGATCGAGTTTGTACAAAAACTCACTCACAGAGGCAACTGCTCTAATCTCTGGAGCACACTAAAAGGACTTTTATCAAGTAACGCTAAAACACCTGTAAACATTGACGATAGGAAAACTACACCTCACCATTATCCAAGGAAATACGCCAAGTTTAACCAACAATACACCCCTCACCAATAAAAATGAACAGAAAAAAATACACTAACAACAAAAAGGAAAAAACAAATAGAGGGCAGAATGTTTAAGTGTAACACAGTGAAAGAATCTATGAGACACAAAGATAAGTGTGTCCTCTGGGCCGGATAGAATAGCGCCAAACCACTTACAACATCCTGGTCCCATAGCATTTAGATATCTGGCTGCCACCATATACTTCTCTGTAAAGAGCGCAAAAATCCCGAACATCTGAAAAGTTGGCCGGGTTATACCCCTACACAAGTCGGGAAAACCTATAGACGATTCTAAAAGCTTCAGACCAATTGCACTCCTCTCCCCATTGCAAAACTAACAGAAAAACTCCTAATGAGTGACTTTACAGAATATCCACTAAAAGAACATAAGCATGGCTTTAAACCTGATCACAACAACGGCTCTCAACATTTTCACCAACAATATACAAAAAGGCCTTCATCAAAAAACCCCTGCAACAGTACTCTATTAGTAGCCGTAGACGTCACCGGCGCTTTCGACAGGCTGATCACAACCTACTATTAAGACATACTCGAGGCACCACTAACAAATAGCACTTGACGATGGGTCGGTTCATACGTACAGGGCAGGTTTTCTTACGTAGAATATGATAAACAGTCAAAGTGGAGAAAAGTCAAACAGGGGTCCCCAAAAGGTGGTGTATTATCGCCAATCAAGCTACTTATACCCCCGAAAGATATAAACATCACGTCTTTCGCTGATGATATAACTTTAACTACATCACACCCACAGGTTGAAAAATTACGTGACATGTAATTCCAAACCTAAATATTTTCCACGACCGGCTAGAATCAAGAAAACTTTTCTGCAGAAAATTTATCTGCTGAAAAATTAAGTACAACTGTGTTCACAAACTGGAGCAAGGAGGCCACGTTTGACCCACACCTCACTATTAAGAATTCACCAATACCAGTAAGGTCCAAAGTCAAAGTACTGGGTGTTACCTTCGAGAGTATGCTTAATTTTGGAGAACATGTAAGAAGCACCAAGGAGAGTTTATAAAAGCGCAATACCATGCTCAAAAAGATTGCTGGTAGCGACTGGGGCTGCATAAAAGAGACACTCTCAGTGACTTACAAAGCTATTGGTCGGAGCGTCCTGAACTACGGTGCTCCCATTTGCGCTTCCACAATCAGCATTAGAAACTAGAACCACCCGCAAAAGCAACAAAACATTGCTCTTTGCACAACTACCGGCAGTGTAAAAATGTCTGACATCAACGACTTACAAAATGAGGGTGAAATGCTTCCTGTTAAAGCTCACACTGAGATGTCAGCAGAGCAGTTCCTAACATGCAGTTATCAGAGCCATCGTGCTGATCATAAAACCTCTTCAACCAGTTTTCGTCCCCTGAGAGCGACACTAAATGATACTTATAGTACTTATAGGGAACGCGTGAAGAAACACAGACAATAAAGAGCAATTAAATTGAAACGAAAACAAAATTGCGCTGAAAAGTATCCACCGACACACGGTCCATACTCAGTTGAACAAATACAGAAAGCAACTAGGTACACCTCCACCAAAGATAGCAGAAGAACAGACGCTGCGGCGAATTGCACGTATCTGACTAGCACAAATGAAATCCGGATACTGTCGCCTCCTAAACTCTTACTTGAGTAGGATCTGTGACAATGCTGATAACCGTTGTCCCAAATGTGATGTAGCACAACATGACGTAAACCACATTTTCAACTGCAGTAAGACCACGGACTTGAAAGTGATTGACCTGTGGGAAAGACCAGTAGAGGTATCCAAATAGCTGGACTAAATTCCATCAGTTCTACACGACCACACTGCAAAGAATGTCCGCCTTCCTGGCCCCTTTCCCCTGATGTTCATGATGCCCCTCCTGGTCCCCCTAACCCGGGGACCGCATGTCATTCACAATGGCTAGATGCAGAAAGGTCGCCAAACCACAAGCAAGTTGTGGATAGGCAGTCACACACTACTACTAAAATACCTATTCCTATTAGGGTACAAATGCAACTAGGGTAACAGTTAAAAACGGCAATAACCCGCCAATATCACCTGCGAATTGCAACTCTGTGCGACAGCTACAACAACAACAACAAGCATAACCGACTAACGTCAGGCGACTTGTTCTCAAACGACCGCCGAACGATGAGTTGGTCAGTAGTTAGCCACGGTTTAGTGAGGCTAGCTTCAGTTTGATTCGACTCTGCAACATTTCGTTTTCTAGCCTTGTTAGTAAATAAATCAAATGGAAAACTGATATTTTAAAAAATTGCAAAATATTGCAAAATTTAGAAGAAAAGCTTCCAGATTTCGCAGTGAAAATGTTCAAAACCATTTTTTGCTCTGAAGTTACGTCAAGTAACCCATCTGCAAGACTTGAAAAGCTTCGTTGTCCAGTAATTATCGTTAAACTCAGAAAAGGACAAAATATTCAAAAATTTTGACAACAATACCAAATTCTTGCTAAATTTCAAGATATTAAAATCTTCAAAACCATTTCATTGTCTCAAGAGACTATCCAAAATCACTATATCAAGCTTTAAATACTTTCACTGGCTCATAAAGATCCATAAACTTGGAACATGATAATAATTTTCCGAAAACTTGAAATTAAACTTTATCAAAAAAATTGCTAAAGCTGTAGTCAATAAGATATTGATAACCATTCCATTAACTCTAGAAACTATTTGACAGCTTATCATCAAACCTTGGAGGAGGTCCCCAGGACCCTGGCGCCTGAAAAAAAGATAAAAAATTCTCGAAAAACTATTCTCGAATTAGCCTTTTCTTAAAAAATTGCTGATATTAAAACCTTGAAAACCCTTGAAAACACTCCATTACATCTAGAAACTATGCAAAAGCCTATAAAAACCCCTAGAAGAGGTTATGTTGCTCTTGAGGCCGGAGAAACTTAGAAAATGACAAAAATTTCAAAACTTGAAAAAAAAATTGCAAGTTGCATAAAAAACAGCCAAAATTTGTGATAAAAGTTGAAAACTAATCCAAGGCCAAAAACATTTTCCATTACTTTATTTTCAAAGCCTAACGGAGTTTTATGCGGAAGAACCTGAATTATGACAATAAATGTAAAAAATTCCACAATAAATGTATGACAATAAAAAGTTCTGTAAAAAAAATGCAAAAATTAGTGGTGTTAAAATCTTGAAAACATTCTATTGAATTAAGCAATTATACAGAAACCAATTGTCAAACCCTAGATAAAATTCCTCGGCTCTTGAGGCTGCCGAAACCTAAAGAGCGACAAAAATTTTCAGAAAAATTGAAAAATTTGTTAAAATTGGTCATATTAAAAAAATTGAAAGCTATTCCATTGCAAATAGAACTTTTTCAGTAACTTATTATCAAACCCTTAAGGATAATTTCTGGCCCCTGCGTCTGGAAAGACGTGAATAATGAACATGTGAAAAAAAATGCAAGATTGAAAAAATCTGCAATAAATCTGCTAAAACTCGAGATGTTTAAATGTTGAAACCATTCAACTACCACTAGAAACTATGCAGTAAACTATTATAAAACCCTAGAGGAGGTTCCTTGACACCTAGGTATGAACAAAAGAACTCAAAAACCGACCAAAATTTTCAAAGAGGTTAAAAATGTGAAAGTTAGTATAAAATTGCGTCTTTAGCGATCCGTTGTTCGTCAGTAGCCACGGTGAGGGTTGCACCGGGAGGCTGATGACGAGGAAGGGGTGGGCAACAGTGGGGTGGGGGCGACAGCGCGGTGGGGGGAGTGGGGCAATAGGGGGAGGGGGGTCAACAGTGGGGGTGTTTTCAAACTCTAAGAACCGCCCTTCACACCATTAGTATAAGTCTCCAAAACAGTTTGAGCTGAAACAGAGCTGAAATGCTCTAAGAGCACTTAATGCCCTCTGGGCGCTACCTGTTTATCCCGTTTTTGAGGACGAAAAGTCAAAAGCGTCAGACAAAAAATCGGTCAAGCGAAAAATCGCATAAAAAGACCGACATGACTAATGTAATTGCTAGAAACTTTGTTTGAGAGCAATTAATAATTGCTACAAACTTCGTTTGAGAGCAATTAACTACAACATTGAAATAAGCGGAAAAAATTACGCCACAAAACCACTCGCTTTTTTGCTCTACTTCTTGATTCGGCGTGACCAAAAGCATCACTTCAATTTGTCTTCAAAAATCATGAAAATGTGTGTATGTGTGTGAACAGATCTTATAAAAAAGACAGCGCCCCAATACAATTCAAACTCTTTGAATTGTAAAAAGGAGAGAGCCTAAATAATAGCCGGAAGGAGGCTATTAAAAATATAACACGGTCAACCCGACAAAAGGGTTAATATAAAACTGAAGTTTCCACACATGAATCAACAAAAACTCAATATTAAAAGCTACATCAATCGTTCAACATTCTGTTATTGTGAAGCGCTCAAATTCCCATTTGAAAATGTCACGTGCTATTCTAAAGCTATGCGTGGACGCCGTCAGCAATGTGAAGATTACCTTGGACAATCATTTGGATTATCTGTGTTATTTTGAGGGAGAAAGACAGCCATCCCAAATCAGCCACGCAGTCTAGCAGTGCCTGCAAGATACGAATAGACTGATCAAGCACCGATTTCGTATCAGTCAAGTAATCTGAGCAGGGCAAGGAACAGCGTGTAAAGTGCGCTTGCAACAGTAACAAGGCCTTCGTGTGAGGATCATCGTAAGTGTACTGATTGACCTCCATTGGAACTAATTTCGCCAGATCCGCATTCAAAGCATCTTCGTTATGTCTCACCGGTAACTCATTATACTCTGTAGCATCCGTCAAAAGTTTCATTATATCCGCCAATGTCGCATTGGGTTCTGCTTTCTGACTAAACATTCGAACAGTTAAATGACTGACGTAATAATATGAAGCAATTTTGCCCAAAACTTGAGGTTCAAGTTCCATTTCATCTTCAGCTATTTGAACACAGTTGCTCAATGTTAATTGTTGCAGAGACTTTTCGATTAAACTGGAGAGGAAAACGTTGACTTGGTCCTGCTCTGTTCCCTCCATGCCATAGAATCCAGGGTTCATCAGCAGACGTCGGAAGAAGTAAGTCCAGGTGATGTATTCGATAGCGTCTTGTTTTGAGGTAATAGTTCCCGCAATTATTTCAGCGTTCAAATGTTCTGACAGCACTGACAGAAGAGATGACTCAACTGGGAAAGGTTCGTACAGGAATTTCTTGTAGAAGTTTTTCTGAAACCATTATCAAGTAACGAAACATGTCTATTCAACCACCGAGTAATTAACTAACAGGTTGGAGTTTTCAAAAATATCGCAATATTCAATGGAGTTTCTCTTACTATAAACAGTTAAAACAGTTACTATAAACAGTTAAAAGTTTTAAATTTCCAAAATTCTACCCGAAGTTCCTCATATACATAGCCATTAGATTTTCATGGCGTAGAACTTGTGGCATTTTCGAACTTGCAAGTTGCGCGTTTTAAGAAAGGTTAAGTGATTATGCAAAATCCTGTCTTAACGTCTCGAACCACTACGCGGTTCATGATACACGCCAGAAGTTGTCCGCGACTTCAAGCAGAATCACGCTACCTAAACTTAAGCATCAGTATACTTAAACATCACCTATACTTAACACGTAAGTATCTGCAGATCAATAAAATTCAAGGATCGAAATGAGCATGGCGATTACTGCTTCATCAAATGACCATTCAGCAGGCATTAAAAAAACGTTAAGTCTCCAATTGCAGATAATTTTTATGAGTACTAACCATAGGCGGTACTAGTGATATGCATTAAGTTCTGCATGAACCATTTCGTCATTCATGCTCCAAAGTTGAAAAATAATTGCCGCCAAGCAATTTTCTCAAGTATGTTTTGAGCCAACACAATGAGAGAATTTTTCGTCCAAACAAAACCCTACTGTTAGCAAACACAGACAACCATCGCACTTCGTCTCTCAGGTGCAAGCCCTGTATTGATCTATATTACCTGATTTACGCCTCCTGGCGATACAATCAGAGTTACATTATTTCACTTACTGTGACAATCCACCTACTGTGACAATTAATGCCAAGTACACTTTCAAGCACCAATTGCACTTACGTGAACGTCATGAACGAAAACGACAGCTTTTCCAGTGGTGTCGAACTGTGGTCGACCAGCCCTGCCTATCATCTGAAGAACATCTGTAATGGGCATCAACTGGTACTTCTTGCTCTTTCCATCGTAGTACTCGGTCCCTTTCACGATCACAAGGTGTGCAGGGAAATTCACGCCCCACGCAAGAGTAGCAGTCGCTATTAGCACCTTTAACCACACATCTTTAACCACCCAAAACCCACTTGAAAAATGCTGGCGCAAATCGCGACCTTGTTAAGGATACAATTGAGACATCAAACGAAGTGCTTTAAAAGCCCACTCAGAATAAAGAAAAATGGCAACGTCGGAAGCACCAAAATCAGACCCAACATACATGCAATATAATACTGTAAGCTCGAAATAATCCGTATTTGACGCTTTGACCTCAGCTGAATGACACTGCTTTCGTTTGTTGTCAATTTGGCCAGCTATTGAGGATTTTACGAGAGCAAAAACTAAACACTTCCGTCGGTTTCCATTGCATGGAATTAAGTTTACGGCTCAATACTGGAAGGAACATCGAACAACTTATCTTTTTATGTCGATAACCCTTACCTGTATTTTTTGGGACACAAACATTTCTTCCACAATGTTACGATCACTTTCCGTCAGGCCCGCGTGATGAATTCCAATGCCAAATGCTAACAGCAATTTCAAGTTAGCCTCTTTAACTCTACAAAGATAGGTTTCCAACTCTTCTTGAGAACAATGCAACCATTGCTTTGCATTCTCAGCCACCAGAAACGCCACCAAGTCCAATGCTGTCAACCTAGTTTGTCTCCTTGACGACACAAAAATCAGAACAGGTTTGTTGGGAGAATGAGTTCTAATCTGCTGATATGCTGGCTTGTTCATCGATGCCATTCTAGGACAGTAATGTCTACCGGCAAAACCACTGATATGTATCTGCAACGGAACCGGACGAACAGCAGGTTTGAAGTTAAACAGTCCTTGCGTTTTAATACCAAGCCAATCCGCCAGATCTCTGGCATTCGCCAGAGCGGTTGATAGCCCGATCACCCTCACTTTCCGATCAGTATTTGATGATATAAAGTTCGTTCGAGACACGATTACTTCCAAAACAGGTCCTCGATCATCACCAAGGAGATGGATTTCATCGATGACAATCAATGCGACAGATCTGACGAAGTGTCTTGTTTGCCAAGACCGACTCACTCCGTCCCATTTCTCAGGAGTGGTCACGATAATATCAGCAGCCGAAATTGCCTGGGAATCGGGAACTACGTCACCAGTCAATTCCACCACCAGTTTGCCAAGTTTCTGTTCCATTCTCACTTTCCAATCTTTTACACGTTCGCGTACCAGTGCTTTCAATGGAGCGATGTACACCACTTTCATGTCTAAAAAGGATTGAATAAAAACATATAACTCTGCATAGAAAACTTGATAGTTTCCTGCGGTATTTCTCCAAAAGGCATTAAGGGCAGATCAATTTATGCATGCTATTGCTTACTAACATCAGCTTGTATTCATAATTCGAACAAAACATGAATGTTAATTATATTCGACCTCAACAGCTCATTTTGCCAAATAATTGTTTCAAATAGCCTAATTAGCTAAGATTTATATTCATAATCCAATAAAAACTACTGAAAAAAGATACTTCTAAAACCAAACATAGCTGGCAGATTGCCAGAAAATAGCCACAACAGCTTCGTAGATCTGTAGTCTCAAAAAAACAGAAAAAAAAGACAGACCAAAGAAAATCGTCTTTTCATTGAAGGCTGATATGTTATTTTGATTTAAAATCTGTATACGTTTTTGCTGCCTCTATTAGCTGCTCTCAAATAATCTTCATTTAAAGTGACACACCCCATTTGACCTTATCTCTTTGAATTAAAGTAAATAAAAGTCAATTTCAAAGTGATGAAGTCATTTTTGAGAGTGTAAGTCAAGTGTGACCAAAAAATTAATCACTCAAATGAACAGAAACACTTGCTCTCGCACGCACTTCAGTTGAAATTGCATGAACGAATGAACAAAAAGCAGATTGAAAGTGGTTGTGACGTCATATGGTCGTAACAAAAACTTTGAAATAAAAAAACATAGCAGGACAAGTCCTGACGAACAATTAAAGTTTTCATTGACTAAACAGAAAAATAGACCTAGAACGGACTATGAGCGAATTGAGAAAACCATTTCTAAAAAAATCAGATAAAAAATTTTAAAAAAAAGAAAATCAATGTCAGAATTCCGCATGCAGAAAACCACTAGCGAAAATGGAAATTTGATTCAAAAACTATGCCTAGAATGAACAATGAAAGAATTGGAAAAACTTCTTAATAAATCCGATCCAAAAATTGAGAAAACAGTAAAACTCAAAGTGAAATTTCAGCATGTGAACAACAAACCACTAGCGAGAAAGCAAATTTTTGTTCAAACAGCGTTTTTCAGTCTACTTTAAATTTTAAGCGGAAAAAATTCAGTCGCTTTTTTGCTCCACCTCTTTTTTTGGCAAGGTCAAAATCTTTATCCCAATTTGACATCAAAAATCATTAAAATGTGTGAACAGATCCGTAAAAAAAAACATTACCGGAAGAATTCTGGAAGCGACTCGAAGCGTAAAAACTTCACAGAAAACTTTAATTGCAGCTGAGGCCATTATCTTTTGTATTAAACCATAAACTCATCACAGCCCCCTCTCCCCCGGTACGATCTAAAAATTGGTCAAATTTAAACCACTGTCAACAAGAGAAATAAAATGCAGCAAAAATATATCATTGAAAACGTTTGCTAACGTTAAAAAAAGTGCAAAACATTTAGGATGGTCAAAACACTGATAGGTACAAAAAGTCGACATGGCTATCAATTGCCCTCAAACAATTCTTGATTCTGATCTCAAAAAAATCGCGAAAGCGAACGGCAGATAATAGTAACCTACAAACTAAGTTCAAATCTTCAAAATAATGCTCAAATTAGGAAATCACAAAACTACTACAGTTAGATTTCTAATCACTGAAATTAAGAAATGAATAATACATACGTCTTCCTTGTAGTATATATGCTAGAAAACATGATTTCAAACTAATTCAAAAAATAAAATAATCATAGAAAAGTAACAAACATAGCTGGCAGATTGCCAGAAAATAGCCGCAAAAGATTCGTAGATCGGCAGTCGCTGTGCGGCTATTAATAATATTCAAAGGCAGAAAATCGTTTAAGAACAATACAAAGGCCGGAAAAAAATTACATTAAAAAGTAATAAAAAGAAATTTTGGCAAAGCCTTTCCAGCAAAATCTCAGTACTGCCATACGTTGAATGAAATCAATTGCAAAGCAAAAAAATGATTAAAATCTAAGAAAAACCTGAAATCATTCAAATTTTTAATAAGTGAAAAATCAAGATAACAAAAATAAATGTAGGTGTCACCACAGAGCTAGAATGATACCAACTACAATATGAAGAATATTGACACAATGTAAAGAACACCAAAACAAAGAACACCAAAAAATTAAAAATCAAATTAAAAGAACAAGAAAAAGGAATACATATCATTTTTCAGCATTCGAGACATGGAAAAGCCAATTAGCCATCCGAAGCAAAGATCCATCATCCTGAGCAAAAAAAGCAGGAATCAAACATACGAAACCTTGAAACATTTTGCAAAATTGTCAATTAATTTTTAAGAGTGCATTTAAAAAAATGCATTTATACTTTTTGAAAAATTTAAGGCTAAAAAATTAATGAAGTTTTATTGAAACGAAATTAAAGCCCCTCGTGTGGCACAAAAAGCCTACTTCTAGTAATTGAAACCAAAATACAGAAAAAAAACTGAGAAAAATTGGAAAAAACTACCAAAATCGGATCAGCATATGTACAATTTTGTAACATAAACCGAAAAATGTCAGAAGAATTGCTCTGGAACGACAGGCAAGGCAATTTAACTCATAGTCTTTATTCTAGATCAATTTTTCTGTATGGGTGCAAAAATTTTAACCCCACCGGTAATCGAACCACTGACCTCTTGATCCCTGGCCACCCGCAATAACCACTGCGCTACGAGTCACTTGATTTTGATATGCTGCAACCGATTTTATATTAGCAACTTCGGAGCACTAGAGATCACTCAAAAATGATGAACGAAAGCTTGAAAAAGTCAATTGAGAAGTCAAAGAATGTTCTAGAATAAAAGCGCAAAAATGTCAAGCAAAAAATTTGCACAAAAAAAGACAAACTTCTCTTTTATGCAAAATAGAAAAATTTGCATGAAAAATGGCACGTTTACAATAATTGCTATTAACTTATTAAATCGAGGTACAAAGAGGCGTTGAGTATATGAATTATCAACGGGAAGTTGACATATTGAACGGGATCTGACTTTTGATAAAACGACGGCTAAAAGATCCAAAAGCGAAGAAATTAATAGAAAAAAGCCAAAAATTAATTAGAAAATCAAAAAATATGTGCCAATTTTGAACTTAAAACGAGTTTTCAGGCTCCGGAAAACACTGTGGTATTAATTTCCGAGGTTTGCATTTCAATATAGCATCGAATAAAAATAACCTCTATAAAAAACAAAAAACAAAATTGCAAGCAAAAAACTTGGGCCACTTAGACAAAAAACGGCTAAAAACGGTTATCTATACGTGCCATTCAGTCAAAACTACTTTTCAAAGTCAAAAAGTCATTCACTAAACGCAGCGCACGATCAAAAAACTTCTCTCGCTCAGAAAAAAAACAGTTCACACGGCAATTTTTCTCACTTTCGCTTTTAGGTCAAAACAGCGTCTGAACTAATAGTACTTCCGGTAAAAAAACCTTAAGAAAACCAATACTCCTCTTCGAGTCGTAATAAAAAGAGCGCCCCAATACAATTCAAATTCTTTGAATTGCAAAAAAACCACGATGTCTCCAATAATAGCCGCTATCGCTGTGAGGCTATTAATAAAGAAAAGTGCAAAACAGAATTTTAAAAGAATCCACTGAGCAGAGGGACAAGTAAAAGCTCCCAAGCCCTAAGGAAAATCGACCTTGCCAGAACAAGCCAATACCTGGGTAATCTCGGAACACTTTGAAGAATGCGATCTCAGCTGCAATAGTTTTGCCTGAGCCAGTGGGAGCTCCTAGCAGAACATTGCAGTCAGTGTAGTACATGGTGTGGAATATTTGTGTCTGGACAGGGTTGAAGTGGGAGAATGAGAACAGGTCTTCCCACTGCTTGTTGCCCAGACAGCTTTTCGGAATTGGTTCCAAGTCGAGCAGTTCCGTGTGGGGTGGATGTTGTTCTGGCAGAATCAAATGTCGAAATGAGACAGGCGTCTGAATTCCACAGCCCACCCACCTAACAAAACATTTTGGTCATTGAAAGCGCGTCTATTTCAAATTTTACATATCAACTTATTTCAATAATTCAAATAAATTTAAACTAATAATGCGAGAGCCTTAGACCAGTCAGTAAAGTTGCAAAATATAACTAACGTTGGGGTTACGTAATGAGGGCGATTTAGTTGGTGAGGAGAAGGAGGAAGGGGGGGGGGGGTAATGGTGAAATTCATTTGCTTTTCATTTTTGAAATTAAAACTTAGCTATTTCACTTTGCTATCTTAATTATTAACTGCCCGTTTAGGATGAAAGGTCTCGCCATTTTAGTACGTTTGTTTACACATTTATTCTTATCCACGCCGTGGATTTTAATTGCCGTGGAATGATCAGAGCTGATCAGTGAACTTAAAGAGATTCAGCTGAAAGTTGTTAGTCATTATTTTCTCAACTCGCAATGCTAATTTCAGCAAAATTCTACTTCATTAACTGAACTATGATCTAATAACTGAACATTAACTTGACTATGGTCCTTGAAGATTCAACTACATGAATTTTCTCTTTAGGTACAATGGTCAATTTTCAGGTTTTTACAGCTAAAGTTCGTAAGAATCTGGTCTGATAATAAAACTGAAAAGTAGTCGATAAAACAAGGGATTCAACAACCAGTAAAATTTCTCCCTTTCTCCTAACGCTAATCGCGCATGTCGAATCGGGCCAAATTTTACTGTTTGTTGAATCCCTTGTTTTATCCAATACTATACATTCTCTCTATATTCACTTCTTTTATATTTAAAATCTATCATTTCTTGTCTCACTGAGTGCAAACCACTAGTACAGAGTTAAGCTGGTAATTAACTGTTATCAGACGGATAGTTTGGGTTCAATTCCCACTGACTCCAGTGGACGTCCCCAGATACTAGTCTAAAACTAGTGATACCGTGTAAAAAGCACGTAAACAAACTTGCGAAAAAACTTGAACAAAAAAGAAAACTTGAACAAAAATTGAAAGAAATATTAAAATGATAAAATTTTCAAATATCCCCTAATCAATATGTAATCAATCTAAAACTAAAACTTTCTGTCTCGCTTGGCGTAGTGGTTAAATCATCGACTCTAGTTAAGTTGCTTTAGCAAACGGAAGGTTTGAGGTTCCTTCCTCACTAACTCCAGTGAACGTCCCCCGACCCTGATGAAATACTATGAAACTAAGTGAGATAAAAAAACAAATTCACAGTAAGGTTGATCAGGGAATTTGCAAAACAACTTTGTTGAACTGCTTCGCAGATCCCTTCAGTGAGACTGTATATGGGACACACTGTGATGGGTATACAGTCAAAAAACACTAAGATCGGTGGAAACACAGTGATTAGTGTTTTTCAGTATAACTAGTGAGATCGTGTAACAAGCACGTAAAACCAAACTTGCAAAAATCTGTGAAGCCACTTTGTGGATTGATGAAGCCACTTCGTGGATAACTTGAACAAAAAGAGCACAGTCAAATAACACTGAGATCGGTGGAAACACAGTGATTAGTGTTTTTCAGTGTAACTTGAATAAAAAACCAGCTTATTATTTATTCTAAATCTGTTATTAATTAAGAAAAAAGTTTTATTTATACACTTATTGCATTTCATTTTCATTTTTCGAAAAATTATTTTTTGATTATTTCCCTAAATAAATACATCATGTCCCAATCAAATAATACTAATGTCATAAACTTCTGCGATGTCTGTAATCTATCCTTTGAATCAAAGAAGGGTTTATACAGGCATCAATCATACGATCTCAAACATAAGAAACTATTGGAGAAAATGTTTGAGTCCGAAAAAGAAGAAATCTTGGAGAAGGTGTATAATTCGGATGAAGACGATTATATTATTAAAACTAAAGATATTATTAAAACTAAAACTAAAGGGGTACCCCAACCCGAAGACAACATCTACTCTAAAATTACGTATGAATGATAAGAATGTCATGAAGAATTTAGGAATAAAATAGCTCTAACTACTCACTCATATAGTCATAATCGTAAGTATCTAGAAACCACAGAAGACTTCGATGTAAACTCCAGCCAGAACATGAGAGAAATTTATATTACTGATAAAGGTGGGAATTACATTAAAGATATAGACGAAGCAACTAATTACTCTTTAGAAGAAATTAAAAACTGTTACCAGTTCAGAAAAGTTACGAGTTTTAAATATAAGATCACGGCTGAATGTGATTATAAGAAGAGAACCAAAGAAGAAGTTAAACTACTAAAATATTTTTCAATACTGATTATATTAATAATAATGCAATATATGAATATGGTGACTTCAATCGGTAGCTAGATTTCGAAAAGGAAATATATGAAGGTTATGGTTATGATTTCAGTTAAACATTGAACCAACTAAAGCATCTATTGGTAGTTATATAGATTTACCGGCCGATCTCAAAAACTCTAAATTGATACTAAATATACGTAGTTATAAATATAATTGCTTACAACTAACTATTACTGCTTGGCTACAACCCGCCCCACACCATGCAACTCGAGAAAGTAAATATGTAGATAAACTAATTGAATCAAGACAACAACATGAAGATGATTTTGCTTATATAATAAGAATACAGAAATTGTATAATATTAATATTTGGGTATACACACCTAGTGGTGGGGGCAAAGTAGAATCGTTAAACAAGTGGATGATTTTAATAAAGATAGAAAAGATGTAAGAATACTAGTTTGGAGTAATGGTCAAATAGAACACTGTGCCCTAATAAAAAACATAGAAACCCTGTTAGAAAGACAAAATAAAAACAACATTAAATATTATTATTGTGATAGGTGTACCTATTGGTTTAACTCATAAATTAAATATGATAAACACGAATGCAACAACTCATTCAAACCAGAGATTGTTTGTCCTAAGAAAAAACATATTACTTTTATAAATGAACACAAACGTCAGAATATAAAAAATATTATAACTGCCGATATAGAATGTTGCATTGTTGAAGTCTCAACTAATGATTTAAAATATGTAATAGCTGAACATATTCCAATAGCTGTGGGTTACACCTGGCAAGGTAACTTCAAGCACTACTTCGGTCTAGGCTGCATCAAAAGATTTGCTACAGATCTATTAGAAATAGAAACTGGGAATAACTTCAAGCGCAACAAACAAATGATATTCACAGAAGAAGATAAATTATATCATGAAACCAATAACACTTGTCATATCTGCAGCAAAACATGTATTAATAAAGTAAGAGATCACTGTCATGAAACTGGTAAATATAGAGGACCGGCATGTAAAATATGTAATCTAAGATACAAACAACAAAACTTCATTCCAGTAATATTCCATAATGGCTCTGGCTATGACTTCAACCTACTATACAGTGAACTCTTTAAACAGAATAATGATAAAAGAAAAGTAGAGAACATACCACTAGCTGCTGGTAAGTCTAAGATGTTTAGCATTGGTTGTCTCATATTGTTAGATAGTTATAACTTCTTAGCTATGCCTCTAGATCAAATGGCAAAGATATACGGATGTAAAACTAAAAAATTATAACCATATGAATATTTTGGTTTAGATGATTATGACAGCGAAGCTGCCAATGGTAGCAAAGCTACCTACCAAGAAGTTATAGGTAATCTAAAAATAGAAGACTTTAAATCCACTCTACATAATAAATTAACACAAGAAGTAGATAACTTTAATAATGAAAACAGTAATAAATCTAAATATAAAGTATTTACAGAATGATGTGAAAATATAAGACTATTGAATGAATGAATATGTTAAATTAAGCATAAAAGAATTCAAGCTCAACCCATTACATTATGTAAGTCTCCCAGGTTAAAGTTTTGATTGTTGGTTAATGTCAAGCGGTGTTACATTAGATACATTGCAAGATAAACAAATGCTAGATGATTTTGTTGGAGCAAAGAGAGGTGGTGTATGTGGAATAATGGGTGATAGATATATAGATAACAGTGATGGTAAGACCATATGGTACATAGACGCAAACAACCTATATGGTTATGCAATGATGCAAAAGTTACCTTATAAGGATTTTGAGTTTATTACTACTACTACTCTAGATGCAATATTGAATACTCCAGATGATAGTGATCATGGTTACTATATAGTTTGTGATATTGATTATACTGATGAATGTAAAGAGAGAACAGAACAGTTAGCACTAATGCCTAATAAGAGAAAGATAAATGATAATGAATTAGGTTACAGAGAAAGAGATGGAGGCAAGGCAAGATCAGAGAAATTAATCTTAGACCAAAACAACAAAGCAGAATATGTGGTTCATTATATGATGTTAAAGTTCTATGTTAAGATGGGAGTAAAAGCAACACAAAAATACATAGAGTAATTAAATTTAAACAAGATTATATATCTAGAGATTAAATACAAAACAATACAAATAAAAGAGCAACAGCTAAAACTGAAGCAGAAAAGGATGTAAGGAAATTAATGAATAACTCCCTATATGAAAGAATGTGCATGAATCCTCTACACTTCTTTCAAAGCAAGTTCTTGCATGATGAAGAAAAGATAATGAAAAGTGTAAGTAAACCAACATTTAAGAATATAACTAGATATAGAGATTATAGCCAAATAGAATATATAAAGAAAAAAATAGAATATAGCTCACCTGTATATGTAGGAGTAACAATACTCGAACTTAGCAAATTACATATGTTTGATGTATTCTATAATATTCTACAACCATCCCTCAAAGATCTAACACTTCACTATATTGATACGGACAGTTTCGTATTAAGTTATAGTGAAGGTAAAGTTAGTGATGAGCATATGCACGTAAAAAATCTAGACATACCTATAAAAACTAATAATAAAGTCCACGGAAAGTTTAAGCACGAGCTGGGGAGTAGGATTATTGAGGAATTTATAGCATTGTCCCCCAAATATAGCTTCAAAAATTATCCTAAAAACACTAAGAAAAAGGAATAAAGAAGCATAATAATGCTAGGCACATAGATTATTATGATGCATTAATGAATAATACACAGAGAACAGTAGATGAATGCAGAATACAAAAAGTTGGCAATAACATGACAACAAAAACAAGTAAGAATAGTTTAAATATATTTGATGATAAAGAAGGTTTTATGTAAACAATATAAAAAGTTATCCACATGATAAGGAATTATATTTATTTAAAAGAGATTTAATAAAAAAGATCTGCGAAGCAGGTTCCCTGATTAATACTACTTCAACAGAGTTAGATAATAAATATAATAAAGACTTGTTAATAAATAATATTTTAGAACTAACCACTAATGATGATAGAAAGTTAATTGAAGCCTATATTAGATTATATAATGATCTGCAAAGCAGTTTCACTGATGGACGTAGTCATCTGCGAAGCAGGTTCCCTGATAGCTTCGCTCATCTATCAAGCAGTTTTTCTGATCTATGAACAGACTCCATCTATCGTTTATCAATTTATAAATCTAAATAAAAAACATATAACTGGTTAATAATATTCTATACTTCCTTTTATAAAATGATCAATTGCATCTCCAGGTTTAGTAGTTAGTACATTATAGATCATTATCCCTCCCAAAGTTCTTTCCAAATCACTATTTCCTCTAGTTAATTTGTTTTTGTTATCTATAAATTTTATTATTTTACAGGTTTCCCTTTCATCTAAATATTCAGAATAACTTAAAATTATTAATTCATCATGCCAGGGATCCCTAGTATGGTCGATAAACTCTTCCATAGCCCGATATTGTTTTCCACAAGCTAAACATTTTTTTTAACTCAGTAGTTTTCATCAATAGAATTTTCATTATCCATTTTTTACTCTTATTATAATTTTTCAATACATATAAAATGACTAAGCTAGATGAACTTATAGAATTAAACTATCTAGAAAAACAAAACAGAAAGAACAGATTAGAAGATAAATTAAAAAAACAAGAATATGGAGAAATAAAAGAGTTATTTGATCTTTTAACTAAAACTTTAAACGCAAACAATGAACACAATCTAGCATTAAGTGAACAAACATTGAGAGCAATAGATTGGCAAAATCAAGAGTTAGATAAACAAACTAAGATGATCCAGCAAGCTGGCTCCCAGTTTAATGAAGCTTTAATGAAGTCCAATGGCAAAACAGTAGAGGAAGCTCGAGATAAACGAGGACTTTTAGTAGATAAAGACAGCTCAAACTATTTATTTAATGTCAGTTCAATCTAACCCTCAATTAAAGTTAAAGTTCGGAAATTTAGATATTGGTGAATTTGAAATGAACGGTGTTAAACTAATTTACCAAGAAAATGCATTTACAGTTAAGGATAATATATATGAACTTTCAGATGAGTTTATAAACTTTTTTACTAACCAAGATGAAAACAAAATTAAAAGGTTTATATTTGATATTAGATATGATTTAGGAAAAGGGGATAAGAAAAGCGCTAGGTATAGAGCAATAAAACGCATAATGGGTGTAAAAGATAATATATATGGTAGAGGATTAAATAGCAACCCAGACCCAAACAATTTAATAGAAAGCTTAGAATTATTAATACTAGAAACAAAAGCTGGTCATGATGGATTATATGATGAAATGCTAGATATATCTGAGCAACTATTATCTATGAATATTATTAACCAAGAGCAACTAGAAAATTTTGTTTTTAACTATGGTAAATAAACAAAAATGAACAAAGCTTTCAGGGAACCTGCTTCGCAGATCAAGGAAGCTGTTTCACAGATCAGGGAACCTGCTTCGCAGATGAGCAAAGCTATGACTACGTCCATCAGGGAACCCGCATCGCAGATGACTATATCCACAAGTAAACAAGACACAATTAAAACTAAACAACCATTATTAGCTAAGGAAGTATTCAGTCCTCAAATAACAAAGTTTAGAAGACAAAGAATAATACCATTATATAAAGATGAAACATGGTCAGCTGATTTGATAGACAAATCATCTCTAAGTAAATACAATAATAATTATCAGTTTATATTACCTGTTATAGATATATTCACAAAATATGCATCGGCTATTCCATTGAAGAATAAATCTGGTTTATCTATAACTAATGGTTTTAAAATAGTAATAAGTGAACATCCACAAGTTGGCTCTGAACCTAGAAAACCAGAAAAGTTATGGGTATATAGAGGTAGTGAGTTTTACAATAAAACATTTAAATCTTTACTTAAAGAAAATGAAACCAAACTATATTCTACTTATAGTGATTTAAAGGCTGTGTTTATAGAGAGATTCAATAGAACATTATTACATATAATAAATAAACCAATGTTCATCAATGGTGATGGTAATTGGGTAAATATATTAAATGATGCAGTCATAACATATAACAATAACATTCACTCAACAATTAATATGACACCAGTTGACGCTTCTATTAATCCTGATAAAGTTAAATACACTATTAGTTTTAAGAATATTAAACCTAAACTTAAAATTGGTGATTATGTTAGAAATGTAGATAAACGTAATATCTTCTCTAAAGGTTACACTTCTAATTGGAATAGAGAATTGTTTAAAGTTAATGAAGTTCTAAAAACACATCCACCAACATATAAAATAGAAGATATTAATGGAGAGATAATAGAAGGTAAATATTACGAACAGGAGTTTTTAAAATCCGAGTTTGACTTTGAATCTAATAATAAGGTTTCGGAATCATTAGGTATAATTCTGTAATTTCTGTAAACAAAAACAAAGATGACAAGAAATAGATTCAATCAAGCTAAACATAAATCAACATCAACATCAACAAACAACTTAACACTAAGTAAGGCTGGTGGGTTATTCCTAGAAGATAATGATGATATTGATATGAAGAATACCTATAAAATTAAAAATGTACACCCTCCGATAGATGAAAATAAAGAGAAAATAAAGATGAAAAAATGATGTTATTAATAAAGAGTATTGTGACAATAACTTATTATCCTCTTCAAAAAAAATAGACATTTTACGTAGAATTATAACTGAACTAAGAAAGGGTGACTTTGATAAAGTTACAACTAAAACATTACAATTCAATGAAACACAAGTTAATGAAGAACTAATTAATGAGTTTATTGAATCAACAAATGAAGTCAGAAATACTGTTCAGTTTTGTAATAAAGTTGCTGCAGTTACTATCTTTAAATATAATCAATTAAAACAAAAATTTGATGATAATAAATTTAATCAGAATATCACTAACATACAACTAGATGAAATGTTTACTACTGGGCTAAAAGAATTTAAAGAAGTTAATAAAAAGACTAATTCTTTTATAGATGAAGCCCTTTTAAAGAACAAAAGGACAATAGTACAATATATAATTGCTATACTTTTACGAAGTACGTTACTTGATAATAAAGAACAAGAAAGTCTAGAGAAGCGTTATGGTTTTTAACAGAAAGATATAACGAAAGAAATAAAAAGAATTTTTACTAATTAAAATAACCGAAACTATGACCAATCCAACAGCACCGAGTGAGAGATTACTATATCCAGATTTGCCATCAGTATCAGAAAGATTGATAAACGAAAAGATTCAAGCTAATAAAAAAATTAATAACAATATTAACATTATAAAAGATATTAGAAATTATTATGAAACTGAAACTAATAACTATAATAAGTTAAGTAGATAAGAATTATATTAACGTAGCTGAGATAACAGAAATAGTATTATCATCAATTGCAACAACGGCAACATCAACATCAGTTGCATTAACAGGTATAAGATCACCTTATTCTATACCAACAGCTTTTGCTACAGCAACTGTTTGTGGTTCATTATCAAAAACAATTAATACTAAAATTAGAAATAAAATTATAAAGTATTCAAAAATGTATATTTTAAGTAAACAGTTTAGTGATTAGTTTAACAGACTATATACTAAATCAATGAATGATAATAAAATAGATAATGATGAGTATAATGAATTAGTTAAGGTATATGAGGATTATAAGAAGAACAAGAAAAACAAGCTGAGTGTTTTTTAAACTAAAATTGTTAGTGTTTAGTTACAATAATGTATTCAGTAATAAATATTAGTATTAATATTTATCAATAATCATAAACATATAAATATAATCATAATCATAATCATAAATATAATATAATCATAATCATAAACATAAAAATAAACAATCATAAATTTAATCATGACTATAATCAAATAATTATCTCTTCTTAGTACCTAAGTATAACCCTCTTCCTTTTTGTATTACCTTTATACCTTCACCAGTAGTTGCAAATTTAATTAAATCGGGTGTGGCTGATAAAGCAGCTCTAGGGTTTCTAGATGCAGCTGCACTTCCTATTTTACTTGCTATTTCTAATGCTCTTACTGGATTATTGGCAACCTTCTTACCCAAGCTAACTGTAGCCCTACCAACACTTTTAAA
Source organism: Convolutriloba macropyga (assembly GCF_964194025.1). Classification (NCBI taxonomy): domain Eukaryota; kingdom Metazoa; phylum Xenacoelomorpha; order Acoela; family Convolutidae; genus Convolutriloba; species Convolutriloba macropyga. The sequence continues at coordinate 54,447,568 of NC_134469.1, forward strand.
GAAATCTTTCAATCCCTCTGCTTCTATTGTTGCATCACTAACAGTCATTGACTTACTTCTCTTACACTTAACACAATTACCCTCTAATATTTTAGTACCTTTTGAAGTAATAAAACCCCTTATGTTATTAGTTCCACTATAATGTCTACCTCCAACACAATATGAATTAGTTTTGAACTTATTTAAAAGACTCATTTCTATATATAAAATGGAAGTTAAAAAGTATAATCCTTTTGTTGTTATTAAGCCTAAGCCTAAGCCCAAGGTTAGGCCCAAGGCTAAGATTAAGCTTGAAGCTAAGGGTCTACCTCTAGAGAATAAAAAGAAATTAGATATTATCTATGCTAAGGGTTTTGTTAAGACTAGTAGGAAATAATGACAAGGACAATAGTTATAATTATACCTATGACTTAATTATAACTATGACTTAATTATAACTAAGACTATGTCTATGAGATTATATCAACCAACTTATTACCATCACTATTCACACTAAAACACTAAAAACCTTTCTAGTTAATACTAATGCATGACATATAACATCTGCAACTGCAGCACTATATTTAAAATTAAGTTGTATTGGTTGTGGTCCTATATGATCCCTTTGATATCTAGTATCGAATACATATATTCTATAACTACGTTTGAATGTTCTATGATTTATATATGGTTTTATATTATGTGGTAGCCCATTATAATCTTTATTAAAGCTAACAATCTCTTTAAAAGCCTCATTATAATTATTGGTACCATAAATAATATTCATTCTATCCTCGGGATAAAACTCACTACCAATCTTACAATAACATTCAGTAACATTCATTACATCAAATGTACTTGCATCATGAGTTTGCTCATTAACATTATTATTTTCAAAGCTAACTATTATATATTGTGGTCTTTCCATCCCACTTTCCATACCTAGATCAAACAAGAAGTTAGTAGCATTGGGTACATTCTTATAAAATGTCTTTCTTTGATAATAACTAAAGTCTACATTATTCTTTCTGCTTAAACCCTTTTGCACAATAATTCTATTATCACTAGGATCAATACTAGGTACACACCATGATATATCTCTAATTTCTATATTACCATCATTAGCAACTGCGCCAGGATTAGCATTAACTCTATATAGAGTAAAGCTGATAAAACAGTCTTTCGATGGGTAAATTCATTCAAACGTACAATCTATATCGCATCCAACTATATTCTCTCAACGCAAAAGGCCAAAGGCCCCTCTCAATGGCCCGGCAAATCTAGCTTGATCTTTTTTAGCAGGTATTTTGTCTGAGTCGATTTTCGACTCAGATTGGTCACCGATACGTTTTCGAAACATAAAAATATTAAGCCTAAAAAGAGCGCAATCGATTCAGTATATTAGTAGGCTCAACGAAAATTATGTTTAACGAACTTTTTCTGAGCTTTCTATGCCAAATAGAACGTATTTTGTGTGCATTTAATCTTTTTGTAAGGCTTACATGGTTAAGAGATTATGACGTAATAAAGTTTCTCGCTGGATAGATTCTCGCTTTATTTAAATAGCTCTTTAAATAGACTGCTCATTTAGTTTACTCGGTAACATCCTCCGGCCCGGAAGAAAATGTTGGGAGGATCGGTACAAGCTTAACGAGTGGGCGGACGAGCAATCCGGATGACGTGCGTAAGACGGCGGAGCGGGCGACGCTGTCGGAGCCGTACCGAAGTTCCTCAATCCGAGCGGTTGGATAGTAACCCCTAGGGTTGCTTTCTTCAACGATCCAAACTAAATCACCAACCTTGAGGTGCTGCTCGGCAGGCGTCTGCCACTTAGATCTACGGTTCAACGCAGGTACATACTCCTTGAGCCAACGTGCCCAAATTGCATTGGCGTAGGACTGTGCACGGGCGTACCGCTTACGATGATCGAACTCGTCGACGCCAACGATAGACGGAATTCGGGTTGCTTGGTTACCGAGTAGAAAATGGTTAGGTGTTATTGCGCCTAGGTCGGACGGGTCGGCGCTTACGGGCGTTAAGGGACGTGAGTTTAGTGCGTATTCGACCAGACAAAAAGTAGTGTTCAACACCTCATCTGTGAGGCGACGCGTACCGAGGATAGTGTACAGTACTCTTTTAAAACTTCGAACTAGCCTCTCCCAGATGCCACCTTGGTGTGGCGCACTGGGTGGATTGAACCTCCACTTAATGCCCTTATGTGCAAGTTCGGTGGCAATGTTAAGCGTATTCCATTTTTCCACACATTCACGGAGCTCTTTCTCCGCTCCAATGAAGTTCGTACCATTATCCGACCAAATCATAGCAGGAGTACCCCGACGGGAGACGAACCGCTCCACTCCCATTACACAAGAACTAGTGTCCATGGACGGGACAACTTCAACATGGACAGCACGAGTAGTGAGACAAGTGAAGAGAAACCCCCACCTCTTCTCGGTAGTCCGACGAACTGTGACGTAGAATGGGCCGAAGTAATCAACCCCGGTGTTGGTAAAGGGAGGAGACTGGTATGCCAGTCTCTCCTTTGGGAGGTCTGCCATGATAGGTTGAATGGTTGCTGCACGGAACTTTCTACACAACACGCAGTTTGATTTGATGGAACGCAGTGTGGAACGTAGTTTTAGGATGGCATAACGTTCCTGTACCTTTGACCTTAAGTAATCAATGCCCTGATGATGGTTCTTCAAATGAGTATGCCGCAGAAACAGTTTAACAAAAGTATGACGTGCATCCAGCACGATAGGATGCTTAGTGTCAAAGTCAATTTCCACTAGCCGTCGGAGTCGACCAGAAGAACGGATGAGACCATGAGGCCCAATAAACGGAGTAAACTGAGCAATGCGGCTGCTCTTCTTAACAGATTTGTTGTCAAGAAGATCCTTTCTTTCAGTACTAAAGGACTCTTCCTGAACCAAGTACAGGAGATGACGCTCGGCTTCGTCAAGCTCAACAGGATCGGCTATGCTGCCGTCTACGGTACGGTAACTTTCATGAGATGGTAAAAGACGGAGCACATATGCGGTGACACGCAGTAATTTTTGATAAGAACTGAAGTTATCAAACGGGATTAGATTGATACTTTGTTCCTTAGGGGGCTTGGTTACGGATGCGGCTAAAGATGAGATGGAGTCATCATCTTGTTCCTTGGTTACAACGCCGAGTTTGATGTTATCAACGACGTCAGTATTTGGCACAAAAGGGAATTGCTTAGTTCTCAAGAAGTCAGGACCCCTCACCCAGCTACTTGATTGCAAAACTTCAGCGGACATGCCACGCGTGCCAGCATCTGCCGGATTATCACAAGTGGCGACGTGGTTCCATTGGTCAACGCTGGTGTTCTCCAGGATTTCACTAACACGATTTGCAATGAAGATGGGGTGTTTGTTTGTTGAGTTTATCCACTGCAAGACGATGGTACTATCTGTCCACATAAAGACTTTATCCACAGTAACCGTTAATGCTCGACAGATTTCCCTTTTTAAACGGGCAGCGAGGAGAGCGGCTTGTAATTCCAACTTAGGAACTGTCATTACCTTCATAGGTGCAACACGGGCCTTGCCCAAGACAAACGCCAGCTCTGTTTTAATCTCCCCGGAGGTGCAAGTTACTTGAGCCCTGAGAAAACCTACTGCACTGAATACGTCTTGCGAGCTATCACCAAACATGTGGAGTTCAAGATGTTGGAATGGTCCTGAAAAGTAACTTCTCGGTATAGTGATCTCAGCTAACCGCGGCAGTTCAACACACCAGGCAAGGAATCTGTCAACTGTGTCTTTAGGTAACTCGTCATCCCAACTTTGTCCATTGGCACGCCAAATGTCTTTCAAGATTAGCCGAGCACCAACAGTGAACGGTGCGACAAGACCAATTGGGTCGTAGACCTTTGACACAAGACTTAGGACCAAGCGCTGTGTTAAACTTTTCGTGATGGTGCTGTTAGTACCCCTGCTCACAACCAGAGTATCGTTGTTGTGATCCCACTTAAGCCCAAGCACGTGCATTGATTCCTCCTTGGATGAAACGATGACCTTCGGTTCAGTGGATTGAGCAGACCCATCAATTCGGTCAGCCAGATCTGGTACATTGCTTACAAACTTAGTAAGCTTGAACCCACCTAAATGGAGAAGATGAACCAATTCCTTCGACCTAATGAGGGCCCTCTCGGGGGATTCCACTGAGTCCAAGTAATCGTCCATTAAGAAGTTCTCAAGGACGGCTTTCGCAGCTTCTGGGTACTCCTTAGCATTATCGCGTGCCGTGCGCTGAAGTGCGTAGTTGGCGCAGGTGGGTGAATCTTTTGCCCCAAAGATGTGGCGCGTATACTGGTGTACCACAACATTTGATGTGGGGTCCTCCCGCCACAAAAAGCGCAATGATGGTTGATCACATGGCAACACTCCAACTTGGAGGAACATTCCCTCGATGTCGGCGGATACGGCAAATGGATGTTGTCTGAACCGTAGGAGTACATAGATTAGGTTTTGTAGTAGGTCAGGTCCGGTAAGTGATGACTTATTAAGAGATGCGCCATGGAATTTTGCTGCTCCGTTTAGTACCCTACGAACCTTACCCGGCTTGTTCGGGTTAACAACCGGATGGTGTGGTAGGTACCACTCTCGTTCCGAGCGACTTTCCACCTTATGAGCATCTTTGACCCTTACTACGTAGCCTTTGTCTAAGTCCTCTTTGATGGTATTCGAGTATTTTTCCCTTAATGTCTGATCTTTCGTTAGCCGCTTTTCCAAAAACTTTAATTGAACAAGTGCTGAGAAATAATTGTTGGGCAGTTCGATGTTATCTTCAGCCCATAGCATTCCGACATCGTACCTTTTTCCATTATGCACGGTGGTGTTTTCAAGAATTTCATGCGCACGTGCATCCGATGCGGATCGTGGGTCTACTTGCTTAAGTGCGCCGTACGACTCCATGTCGTACCAAGATTTTACCTGACTAGCGAGTTCAAAATCCTGCTCCAAATTAGCTTTGAAACAAGTCGAGACTAAACCTGAAGACGACGGTAGAGGGCCGCTTAGAACCCAACCTATGGGCAAGCGAACAGCGAAGGGCGAGGACTTCTCGTCGGCAGCGAAGTACTCTAACGGGCGGATGGCATGATACACATCCTGTCCAAGTATCATCTCGATGTTTCCATAGCAATATGTAACTGGGTCTAGAACTGCTAGGTGCGGGTATGTTTCCTGAAGTGCTTTAATGTTAATGACATCGGCGCCTACATTCAAATTTTCCTTTACGTAAGGGCTGACTTTAAATGGTTCAAATGCTTGGTTGTCGCGTGGTGTTACAATTAGTTCAACTAACTCAGTGTCTACGACCTCTTCGGTATTTATACCCTTGACTGTTAGTTTCAATGCTGTACCGTGCAAACCAAGTCTATTTGCAAGATCATTGGACACCCAAGAGTTACTGCAAGCGGTATCGCACAAAACTAAAGCCGTGGTATCTTTACCGGTAGAGCTCTTTAACTGTAATTCAGTCACCTGAAGGAGGCCTTTCACATTACTCACAGATGACAAAGTGGTGGTCTTGCTCGATGATTGGACACTAGGGAGTTTACTTTGATTTGTGCCAGCATTAGAATTACTGTTGTTGTTGTTTGGAGGGGATTTTGATGGATAAACCCTATCAGCTCCATGGAGAAGAGTATTATGGGAGCTGTTGCAACCGTCCTTCCTGCATTTCCTGGGGTTTGGGCATTGCCTGAACATATGCTTTTCTCTCAAACATGAGAAACACAGTTTTGCTTCAGCCACTACCTTTGCTCGCTGAGTGGGAGACTTTTCTTTAAATACCCTACACTCCCAGATGCGGTGGATACCTTTACACACAATGCAGCGAGGGGTTGCAGGCGTTGCTGATGTTGAGGCTGGTCTCTGAGTGCCCTTAGTTTGTGTATTAGCAGCAAAAGTTCTTGAGGCAACTTTGGTCTTTACTACTGAGTTGGTGTTATCCTCAGTTCTTGCTTTCGACGAAGTTTGTTTCATTAAATCATGTGCCTCGGCCTTCTCCTTCAACCAATCGTTGAAGTCGAGGAGTGTTGGCTTAACCCAATGTTTCTTCACGGTGAAGAGTGACCAAGACTCTTTCAGATTGGGCGGCAATTTTTGCACAGCCGTGTTGAGGAGTGAGGCACTCTTAAGGTCTGCGTCATATGAAAGTGATTTAAAGACCCCAACAAGACTTGAAATTGTTGCAGAATAGTTTATGATGTTATCACTATTGTGCATCTTTAGTGGTGGAAAAGAGCTGAGTTTTTCTAAGTGTGCACTGACTACTGCCTGTGGTTGGCCAAATTTACGTTCGAGTGTCTTAAGTGCGTCCTTATACATTACACCGCAGTATGCGAACTCAGCGATGGCGGTTTTAGCTTTTCCAGTTACAAGGGTTTTTAAGTATGTTAACTTGACGTCATCAGTCAAGGACTGTGCGTCTATGGCGCTTTTAAATTGCCCGAACCATTCGTGCCACTGCAGGGGATCACCATTGTATTGTGCCAACTTCCACTCGGGCAGCGGATCGTTCTTCTTACAAGTAATTGCGTCCGCCAACTGCTTTATCAAATCCGCAGAGTCCAAAGAAGGAGCCGAAGGTGTGGGATGCGGCGGGCCACCCCAACACAACGGGTTCGGAACGGTAGCTCCATGCGTTGGCGGAATGATCGGAGTGACAAAGGTGGGGGCGGTACTTGCGGAAGAACTAAATGGATTCGCTTGCATGAAGTCTGATGTTACGTAATTTTGAGCGCCTGCTGCTGCTTGTACATGAGGGGAGCGATGCGATGTAGATATATGAGGGTTGATTAGCGGGGCCGGTTGTACGGTGTATAAGTTTGCAGATGTACGTTCAAGTGGTACTTCATTAGCTGGGACTGCTGCCGGAAAACGCCAGACATTTGGATCTGGAGGAGCAGGAGGTGCGTGGGTTATGGGTACAAAATTTTGGGGCTGAAAACTCTTTTGTGGAGGTGGTGGATGAATTAATTGAGGTACGAAATTAATTGCGGAGGAAATGAATGGTGCAGGCGGAGAATGGGGTAACAGATTGATATTATTCGCCACGGGGTTAGTGGCTTGTAGTGGGAGTGCTTGTGGCGGGGAAGGAGGAAATCGGAATGCTGGTGGGATTAACGGAAAATGCGGTGGTGCGGGGTTTGGAACGGGGGGTGGAGGGGCTGGTACATTTATGTGTGCCTGTTGCGGATTAAGTGCTAGCGGAGCATTAGCGAGTGCATTTAAAGGAGGTGAATGCCGAGGGCTGGTTAAATTCAACTGTCCCGGCATGCTCGCCCTGCGAGGGAATTGATGATCTAACTGTAAACCATCGAAGTGCATTGTTGCTTGAGACAGTTGTCGGGCTGTGTTTGGGGCGTTTAGTTGAGTAGGCATACCAAAGTTTATTGGTGGTGATGGAGGCGTATATTGAGGCTGTCGTTGCTCTTGCATGATGTTATTTGCAACATGTGCATCGTTGGTTACATTGGTTCTAGTACTTGGTTCTTGCGGCTCATGGACAGGGAGGTTGATGTTAGCCTCAACTTGACCATGAGTATTGAGATTAGAGTGTGACTTTGGAAGTTGAGCTGAAGAAGGTCGTTGGACAATTGCTTGGTTGGATTGGGCGATGGAACCAGAAAAGTGCAAACTCGGTTCGTTTGCAACATCTGCCATGTTCCCGGCCGGTGACGAATTAACCCAATCTTGAACAAGTTTCTTGCTCTTAACTGAACTTCTTTCGGTAAAGAGCCCACTCATTTCGCTTGTATCAGACCCGTCTGTTGCTGATTTTGTCATCAACTCAATTTCCTCAAGGGCTGCAGCAGCTACTTCCTTGCGATGATCCTCCTCAAGCTGCTCAATTTCTAATTCCCGCAATTTCGTTTGTTTTTCAATTTCAAGACGTTGTCTAGCAATGCGAAGCTTTGCCTCATGTTGTTTCTCAAGTTCCTCCCTTTTTAGTCTTGATAATTCTAATTCTCGTTGACGCTGACTTGATCTTTTTGAGGAAGTCATATGCGAACCTGATTTTGAGTGGTGAGAGGTATACATCTCTGCCTTCTCTTTGTCTTGGACCGAATTGATATACCCTCGAGCAGCAGCAATGAACTCGTCAGTTTTCTTTGTTACAGTCTCTAACCATTTCTCAAGATTCTTACAGGCAGTGTCTGGATCTTCAGTCTTCTGTGCCAGATCAAAGAGCTCTTCATTCTTATCAACCACTCTAGTAAAAGCATCTTTGCACTTCACAATCAGACGTTCGATCTTAACTTTCCTGTCTTGCTTATCAACAGCATTGTTAATTTCCCCATAGATGTTATTAAGTTCAGCCTCTAATTTTGTCCTCGCACTATAAAGTTTGTTAAATTTGTCCTGCAAAGTTGTCATGATCTTAAGAAAAACAGGAACCACAAGTTTAATTTGGTACTAATATAGAGTACACACACATGCAACAGCACAACACAAAGGGGTTATACCGAACCCTAGTGTGACGGTTTGGCTAGCAAACCGCCGAAGAGCAAAGATGTTCGTCGAGTACAATAGTACCCGGCGAAAGAAAGAAAGAACGGTGCGCAGGAAGCGCGGAAAGGGGCAGAACGGGAGACGGGACGGACGGGAAGAGACGCCGAACGAGTAACGCACGACGCAACGGGAAACCGGACGGACAAACGGGAGCGTCGGGCGAAAAGCGCGCGACGAAGCGGGAAAATGGCACGGGCGGGGCGGAAACGTCGGGCGGATGGCGCGACGAAACGGGAAAACGGCACGGAAGGGGCGGAAACGTCGGGCGGATGGCGCGCGACGAAACGGGAAAACTGGCACGGGCGGGGCGGAAACCACAAGCGAGGAGGCGAAAGATCGATGCTAGCAGACCACAGCAACAAACTCAACCAAACAAGCTAGCCGTAACTCCAGAATAAACTTAAGTCACACCCTAGAAAGAAGAAGAGGAGCTACTGCCAGGTAAACTAGCACAAACATTATGGGGTTTTATCAACGGCATCAAAACATGAAACAATTTACGGCAACGATGTAGTATAACCAAAAGTCGAAAGGGTCAGGAAATTTACTAGCCGTAACTCCAGAACAAACTTAAGTCACACCCTAGCAAACCACCATACCCAGACAACAAAAGTGCATACTACAAAAATTAATAAAGCTACAACAAATTGCTAGCAAACAAGTGTGGTGAAAGTCACGAAACAAACCAGCCGTAACTCTAGAATGAACTTAAGTCACACCCTAGCAAGGAACGAGACTAAACAACAAACCGGCATACTAGCAGAAAGAAATTCTACTACAGCAAAACTCAACATACTACATCATACAACAAATAAACGGGGAATAGAAAGAAACAAGAAGACACGGAAACAAAGAGGACGGAAACGGAAAATGAAACCAGATAACTTGCGGAAAACGGACGGTAGTGAATAACTCAAAATGGGGAGAGCGAAACGTTTAGTAAAGCGCTATTGGAAGGAATCAACCACAAACTAACCCGCGCAACAACGCAAGACTAAGAGACATTTAGGTTATTAAAGGCTTGAGTAAGTTCCGCCTCCTCGTACGCATGGCGGTTGCGGAGCGTTTTTCGACGGCGCTTGGAAAGTTTTTTCGGTCGGGACCGTGTTATCAAGGACCGGAGGTTGTTCTTATGAGTTAAGACTATAGTGAGTGTTTTCAGCTCAAGCGCAGGCCTTTGGTGTAATGCTCTGTACTCTTTAAGTAAACTAGGATCTTTCTGTTTACGTCTAGACACAATGCCTTTCACTAAGTGTATGGTAACTAGAGTACTACGCTTGAGCTGATCAGAAATATCAGGAGTTCCCTCTCTGGGGCAATACACTATAGCTTCTATGCGCTCCTGATAGTTTTCAAGCACTGCAATAAGCTGTGAAGGTGTTAAAGGCTTATTGTTGTTGCTTCGATGACGTGAAAGCGAATTGTTCACTACATCATGCCATATAACTAGGCGCTTCTTATCATGAAAGAAATGACTCAACTGGAACTGCGCTGTTTTTCGGACTTTCAAAGCGTTAGGGTTGAAACTTAGACCCGGTAATGCGTAAACGTTACGTTTGTAACGATTTCGTGTTACTTGAGGCGCAGTTTTTATGGCGTGATGAAGTGAACTTGCAGCTAATACGAAAACCATGAAATGTTTTTACAACATAATTGGTTTGAGCTTTGCTCAAACTCCGAAACTTGATTTTTAATGCGCAATTTTCACAACTTTCAAAGAATAAGCGCTTATTTGAGGAAAGAAAATCAGTTACCTGATCTTCTTTTTTTGTGAAGTTTGAAAAACTTGACAAAACTTGTTTTTTACAACGTTTTAAGATCAGATTTTTTTTTCAATTTTCCAAATTTGGTCAATTTTTTCAAACTTATTTTTTTTGCTTCGCGTAAATTAAGACGTTGATAGCTTTCTTAAACCAAATTCGGCAAGATATAACGCAATAATACAATTATCGAATTTTTCAAACTTGATGTTTTTCAACAAAAAATGTATATGGGGTGGGTTATCGGTGACCGGTGAACTCTAAAAATTGTTATATGGGATAGGAAATGGGTTCTGGGGGGCTAGATTTGCCGGTTAAATGGTCCCGGGTCGCGGCACCAACATAAAGCTGATAAAACAGTCTTTCGATGGGTAAATTCATTCAAACGTACAATCTATATCGCATCCAACTATATTCTCTCAACGCAAAAGGCCAAAGGCCCCTCTCAATGGCCCGGCAAATCTAGCTTGATCTTTTTTAGCAGGTATTTTGTCTGAGTCGATTTTCGACTCAGATTGGTCACCGATACGTTTTCGAAACATAAAAATATTAAGCCTAAAAAGAGCGCAATCGATTCAGTATATTAGTAGGCTCAACGAAAATTATGTTTAACGAACTTTTTCTGAGCTTTCTATGCCAAATAGAACGTATTTTGTGTGCATTTAATCTTTTTGTAAGGCTTACATGGTTAAGAGATTATGACGTAATAAAGTTTCTCGCTGGATAGATTCTCGCTTTATTTAAATAGCTCTTTAAATAGACTGCTCATTTAGTTTACTCGGTAACATAGAGCTCTAGCATTATTATTTCTTTTTAATATTAGTTTAAATCCTAAACCACATATAATCTTTTCTAAATCATTTACAAAACCAAATAGATCACTCATCTTAATCATCATATACATATGACCTCGTTGTGCAGCAATATGGTCACCTTTACGTTGACTATCTCTATTGCCTTGATTTCTAACAAAACCACTCTCATATTCATCATCAGTACTAGTTAATAACTTACACATCAATAGATTAGGATAACAATGATCTATATATTCATTAGTCCTACCACCACTAGTTTCCAGCTTAATTGAACTAAACAATGTCATCATACAATAATTAACTAATCTGATATCAGCATCATTAGCAAATACACCACCAGCATCATCTGATACAACAAACTCCATCTCTAGATAGGAATCACGCAAATTTAAATGATTCTCTTCTCTATTGAGAATGATAATAATGTTAGTATTGATTGTATTCATTGTTGCTAGATTATAAGGTTTATATTTTATAATCTTACTTTTGTGTATATCATTATTATAACTATAAGTTGTATCCAAATTAAAATCCATTTTTATTAGATGAAAAATGACAGAAAATTTAATCTTATGGGAACTGCAAAAGATACATGATGCTTTAACTAAAACTAAAGAAGAACATACACTTAACTTTAGAATGATAAAGCCAACAGAAAAGTTTAATTTTAGTGAACCTATACTTAATACAACAAAATTAGGTTTAATTAGATTATCGGTTTATAATTCAATGTTTAATGTGAATAGGAGAAATAATCAATTCTTATATGCTAGTAATGTTATAGAAGGTGAAGAAGCTTTACCTCAGGCTCTTAGTTCTGACCCTAACTTTACCCATAACCCTAACCCTATCTCTACCTCAAGCCCAAACATTACATCTGTCCTTAATTATAATTATAAAGGAGTCCCGTTGCTATATTCAACTATTACACCGGGAGCATATGAGTTAACTGACATAGCAGAATTAATAAAAGAAGAAACTGATGGTAATGTTATAATAGAACCTGATAAGAATACGATGAAATGTTTAATGGAAATAAAACAGGGTGCAATTAGCTTTGATATAGAAAATTCAATAGCCTCATTACTAGGATTTAGAAAAATAGTTTATAAAAAAGGTAAATATAAATCTCAGAAAATTGTTGATATTATGGGTTTTAGTACTATTAACATTCATTGTAATGTGTTATCTGGTGTTAAAGATAATGGGAATAACACAGACATACTATATACTTTTACTCTAACAGAACCACCAGGTTACTTGATAAATATTATACCAACTAATATCTTATACCAAAATGTAACTAAAGATAGAATAGAAAATATAGAATTTCATATTAAAGATGAGCATGGAAGACCTATAGATTTTAATGGCGATGTATTGAGTTTTACTTTACATTTGATTTAGAATATATTTATCTGCGAAGCAGGTTCCCTGATAGATATAGACTTAGTCATGGTCAGAAGCAGTTCCTGATAACCATAGACTTAGACTTACACTTACACTTTACTTAGACCTATCTGCGAAGCAGGTTCCCCGATACTCATACTTTTACTTATACTTAATTATAACTCTCTGATCCCAATTAATTCTTAGTTTACCATCAATATTTTTATTTTTAGTTATATCAATGACAATATAATTATAAGGCTCTTTCCATACCTTATTACATATATTAGCAAAATCATTATAACTAAGTTCAACATTATTAAAGAAATCTTGATATGTCGGTGCTAGGACTTTACCTCTTTGTTCAAATAAAATAAATAGATTACAATTCTCTCTAACACTGTCTATCCAGAGAGAACAGGTTTTCATTAAGATATATCATATTGCAATTATTATGTCTACCTCTACAACTCTACAAAAGTATTCATTAATAACTGGTTCTTTGGCTCTAACATCATCGAATATCATTAGTTTCTTTAAGTCTTTGGGTAGTTTATCGGGAGATGGTAAATCTTTTATATCTTTAATAATTTCTATAATTGCTTTTGGGTTTATTCTTTCTAATCCCTTGTTTGATCACCAGTAGGTCCAATGATGTATAGCTTATCAAAATATATACTAGCTAGAATTAGTTTTTTTAATAAGAATGTCTTACCACATTCACTAGGACCAGATATTATACATCTAAAGTTATCTGGGAATTCAGTTTCAGTAATTATATCATCATCATTTAACCATCATTGTAGATCATCATTTATGTTTATAGAGATAGTGTTAGTAGGACTATTGTTATTAGGTTTACCCTTTTGATGTTTTTCACCAAATAGATCTGCGAAGCAGGTTCCCTGATATATAAAATTATCATTAACATTATCATTAACATTATCATTAACATTATCATTAACATTATCATTATCATTAACATTATCATTATCAATGTCATTATCATTATCATCATAATTAACATCAACATTACAACCCAAACAAAAACACTCATTATACATTCCTGGATATTTACATTGATTAACTAGAATATTTAAAGCACTTTTAATTCTAAATCCTCTATCAATAAGATAGATCATATATAAACAATAAGCCCCACAATAAGATTCATCATATTGTTGTATTCTCTCATTAGAGCCTAGATCAACATATTCTTCTAAAAATAATGGTGGGGTTTCTACACCAAAACTATCAAAGTAATACACAGGACCACCTTCTCTTCTTATAACTAAAACCCAATGTGTACCATCAGGTGGATGTAGATTGACAATAATGTTGACGTTAGGTTCACTTGTGTTATCTGGAGTTTGATCTCTCATTACAATTTCAATTGGTGTTAGACTTATATCTTTACCTATATCTTTTATTCTGATATCACTCATAGCACTATTATCAATATTAAAAATAAAATTGAATTCCTCAAAAGCTGGGATAAGCATTTTTATATAATAAATTTTATATATAAGGCGGTATACTTTTTTTTCTTATTATTATAATTGGAATTTGTTATTTATTATATGATTCAATAACAAGTAAATATACAAAACTAGAAGAAAGCTTTGGCGGATTTATGAATAGGAATCTAGTTAGATTTGAATACGAAAAGTCACCATTACATACTACTGTTTATGGTGGAACTGGTACAGGGAAAACATATTTTATTAGACAATACTCAAAATTATACTCAAGCCAAAACCAAGACCAAAACCAAAACCAGGACCAAAACCAAGACCAAGCCAAAAATAAAGTTATAGTGTGTAAAGACGACAGAGACTGGATATATCCTGAGTCTAATAAGTTTTATACTGGGTTTAAAAAATGTGATATAAATATGATCATAAAAAATAATACGCATGAATTTCAAAATTGTGTAATAGTACTTGATGATATGGGTGATAGGTTAAATAAGGATATCGCTTATTATTTTACTGAAGGTAGACATTGTAATATTCAAATGATTGTAATGTGTCATAAACCAGCTCAAATAATTAATACAGCAAGAATGAGTTGGGATACTATTTATTTAACAACTTATTATGGACCTGATCTATTTAAAAACTTTAATGAGATATATAAATGTGAACATGACTTTAGTAAAACAATTAGTGAATTAAATAGTAACCATTATAATCGTACAGATGGAATGTCAGATGAACTTCATTATGGTATAATTAAATATAATAATAAGAAGAATACTTTTATTATTATTAATAGCAATAGAACAATGATATATGATTCAAGAGTTGGTTTCCTTGATTTAAAATCTCTTAGTTTAAACGATGAATTAGAAAGAGAAGATATAAATAAACTTATAGCATATATGAAACCACTCATAATAAATGCAACAGATAGAAATGTTATTAATCACGATAACTATATATTCTATTTTAATAAATTTCTTCAATTAAATAATATTAAAATTCAGAATGATGTTTTAACTAAAAAAAATGATTATGGGAAAGGGTATAAAAAGTTTATCAACTATTGGTGGAATTATAAGCTCAGGTTTATTTATATTTAGTTATATTTATCCTGATATAATGTCAAGAAATGCTGGGAGTGTAGCAATGGGAGCAAGCACAATGTTGAGTAGAGTAAATACATTAGTTAACGTTGGATATGGAGAAGAGTTGGATAATGATCTGCGAAGCAGTTTCACTGATCTACGAACACACGAAGTCCGTGGCAAGCAAAGTTCGTTGGAGAACCACGAGCAAAGCTCGTTGGAGAACCACGAACAAAGTTCGTTCATTGATCTACGAAATACAATACAAGAAGAATATATAAATCAGTGTAGCTGTGACTTCGTCAATGAAGAGATGGGAATTTTGAATAGAAAGGGAGGAAAGTTTTTTACCAGACTATATGGAAATAATCAAGAATTTAGAGAAGAGATTATAAATTTTGTTAGAGATAAAATAGAATTAGACCTTGAAATGATTTTAGATAAGAGATGTAAAACTAATACACTCAATACGTTAGGAAAAAAATATTTAGCAGAGTGTATCACATCTAAAGATAATACTAAAGACTTAATTGAAATCATGGTTAAATATTACCCCGCGAAATGATTAGGTAAATATTAAAGTTTACCCTATTATAAATGCTTTTAAAATGTTTAGAGTGTAACTATAAATATGGAAACATTGCTGTTTTAAAATATCATTATGAATCATGCCATAAAGATAAAACTGATAAATGTATGTGTGGTAATATAATACTAAGTGGTATTTGTGCTAAAAATTTTTCTCCATGGGGTTGTTCTTTAAAAAATGAATCTAGTTCTAGTTCTAGCTCTAGTTCTGGTTCTAGCTCTAGTTCTGGTTCTGGTTCTAGTTCTGGTTCTATCTATGACTCTAACTCTAACTCAGATCCTAACCTTAACCCTAACTTTAACCCAGAAGTCTTAATTAGAAGTTGTAATAAATGTAATTATGTAAAACCACTAACTGATTTTGATGAGAGTAAGTATACATGTAGAAGTTGTACTTCAGGTAAAGTTAATTGTCCATATTGTACTTCTGTTGTGAGATATGATGGGATACGGGCTCATGTAAAGAAACAATATCCAGATGTAGAATTAACTAGAGGATTTAGTAGAAGCTTATTAGATAAAAGACAAAGTCCTAGAGCTGTCAGTCCTTTAGTTATTGTCCAAACAGAGGAAAGTTGTTCATGTAAATACTGTAATTTTGTATCATTTCTTATTAATAATGGAATAAATATAAAAAAAGTAAAAGAAAATATAAATTTATTGAAGAGTATAGATAATTTGAAATAAAAAGTATAAAAAAATAAAAAAATATCAAAAAAGAGCGAATCACTCTTTAAGAGCGAAAAAGAGCGATCTTTCTACCGGGGGGATCACTTTCGAATAAGATAAAAATCGCTCTTAAAGAGTGAAATGTAAATTTTGCTTTGATTTTTTGTTTTATTTTTGATCTTAATTGATTTTTTTATTGAATTTAGAGCTAATATATGGTAGTGGACAAAACAAGGGATTCAACAAACAGTAAAATTTGGCCCGATTCGACATGCGCGATTAGCGTTAGGAGAAAGGGACAAATTTTACTGGTGGTTGAATCCCTTGTTTTATCCGCTACTCTGAAAGGGTTCAATGTCCCTATAAAAGCTCGTCCAAACAATTTACGATATACGATTTGGACCATTAAATCTCGACGTTGGAGAAACAAAGCAGTCATGTTTCTTAAAATTAACTTTACTTTGAAAAAAGAAAAATGTTGAACAACGGAGAAACGTTAAAATAGTCGTTAAAATTAATTTACTCGATGGAATAGTCTTTGTTCTGTGTCGCTCGTCGAAACCTGTCTCGAAAAAGTAGCTCCGCTCAGCTATTAATTTCAAAGGTTTTTAAAAACTTGCCTGTCACTTTCAATCCTCAAAAGGTACTGCGTAGGTAAGGGTTCATGAATAGGAATTGTAAAGACAGACTCGACCGGGTCCGGCCTCACACCTCCCCTCCTGACCACATTCTTCCTCCCAATTGAAATGTACTCAGAGTGATAAATGTAATTGGTCTCCGGATCTTCAACCCACAACCAGAATGGCTCGCTCGATATGCCAGACACTTTGTCGTTCCAGGTAAACGTGGGCTGGATCAGAACTTTCACTCGTAGAACAGATCTTGTAATTGGTTGAACACTAGCCTCAATTTTGATACTTGGCAAACTGCGAGCTAGCTCTTTCAGCCGTTCACCCTGAGCAGGGTTCAGTCGCAAAATTGATGAAATTTCTTTGGCCGGTGTTTCCAACAAACGGTCCAGCGACAGCTTCGAACGATCAAGTTTCACAAGAACCTCTTCGCGAATAAGATTACCCGGTAGTTGTCGCAGTGGATGCTCCTGTTCCCAAAGTTTCTGCTCAATGCATTTGCTTATCGAAAGGAGTCTGCTTGTGGCATTGGCCCAATTGTTTTTGAGAGCTATTTCAAACAAAGCTCGACAAATTCGGGACGCATTTGTTGAGATGTACAGTTGGTCACTAGTGAGTGAAAAACTGGTCATCACTATTCTGTTCACATAGGACTGAAGAAGGATGTTGACTTTTCCGTGGTTATTCTCAGCGCCACCTGCAAAATGTACTTCACCTCAGTTGACAATCTTAGCGAACTCTTCGAGAAAAAAATTTTCCGTTTTTTATCTTAAATTTCAGCGCAATCTGCCATACCCCCCACCCCCGTGTTCCACCTTTTTTGAGTTTCTGACAATTTCTATGAATCAAAATTAGACCATGAGGACTACAAAATCTTTTTGTTCTTTCTGTACAATGCGAAAACAAAAAGTGAAAACTTGGCTGAAGAAAAAGGCCAGCCTCACATATATATTCCCTCATATTGAAAAAATGTTGGAACAACAATGTTGGAGCAAATTTCAGTTTCCAAGTAAGAAAATTCAACTAACCCGCACAATCGTACCAACACTCTTGCATCAGATCACTCAACTCATCCAGCTCTTCGTCTCTCACCTTGACCTGAACAAATTCGTTGGCCATTGAGATCAGCTTGAGGATCTCCGTTTCGAAAATGTTGCCATTCATGTTCTCATTGATACACTCAATTGTATGGAAGTTGATGTAAAAATGGGAAGCTGTCCGTCCCAAATCCGTTGGGTATAGGAACCCAGTACCTCCAGTCTTCACGTATCTGATCATTCTAGCATCGTCCAGACGCTTGGCTGCGTCTTCTATTATCTGTCTCCTGTGATTCAACAGATCTGGATCGTTTATGAAGTCGTTATAATCGACTGCGTACACCAGAGGGTTCTGCTTCATCCTTACAAAAAGGTAAGTGTAGCTCAACCATTGCACAGCATCGTCAACTGTGTTAACTGTTCCGAGAACAATCTCAGCATTCAAGTGATCAATCAAACTTTCAACATACTGCGACTCAATTGGAGTTTGTCGAGTTAACAGATTCAAATAGTGACTCAACTTATTGTAAGCCGTCAAAATGTAGGCTTCACCAAACGTATCGTACTGAGGCCTCCCGGCACGTCCAAAGATCTGCAACACATCAAGGATTCCAATATCGACGAATGAGCTTTTCTGTGCGTCGTAATACTGCGTTCCTTTGATTACAACTGCGTGTGCTGGCAAGTTAACACCCCAAGCTAAGGTAGCAGTGCAGACAAGGACTCTGATATTACCTCTGGCGAAGTTCTTCTCGACTATGTTCCTGTCTTGACGTAACATTCCAGCATGGTGCATCGAAAACCCATGTGGGAACAGCTCTCTCAACTCTTTGTTTCTCGACTTCTCAACTTCTTTCTTGCAATCATTGTAATCTTTAGTCCACGTTTCAGCCAAAAATGTATCAGTCTCTCCTTTAGATCTCGCTCGTTCAAGAAGAGCTTGAGCAGTTTTAACAGTTCCAGAGCGCGAATGAACAAACACCATGCATTGATAGCCACGCTGGATAACATTTTTCACCTTCTCATAACACACATCGTCCAAATCCATCATTTGCTTGATAATGTTGGTGGATTTAATTCCCACAAAAGTTTGACTCAGAGGAACTGGCCTGAATCTACTGTCAAAATAAAACAATCCTTTGTAGCAATTCACTCTTAGAAACCTTGCTACGTCCAAGTAATTCGGTAAAGTGGCAGATAAAGCGACAAGCCTTATTCGAGATTGAGTGCTTTCAATTTGACGCAGCGTTCTAGCAACTAATGTTTCGATAACAGATCCTCTGTCTTCGTGGAGCAAATGAACTTCGTCAATTATCAGTAATTTCACACTTTGAACAAGACTTACATCACCGCTACTTTTCCTAGTAACAACATCCCATTTTTCAGGCGTCGTAACCAACATTTGCGTCTTCATTATTTCGGCTTTACTCAGTTGCATATCACCCGTTAATTCTTTCACTGAGAGGCCCAGCGGTGCAAGACGCTTCCCAAAATTTTCAGTCATTTCTGCGGCTAAGGCTTTCATCGGCGCAACATATACAATTTTGAAATCTTTCTTCTCGAGAACATCACCTTTAACGTGCAACCCCACCTCATGCAGTATTGTCAACAGTGCAATATTTGTTTTACCTGCACCCGTAGGTGCACTAATTAGAAGATTTTCGCCTGTCAGCAACGCTGCAGGGTAGACCACACTTTGAATGAGGTTGAGCTGTTTGAAGCCTTTAAAGGCAGCTTGTGCATATTTAGGAAGAGTTGTGATCTGAACTCTGTCTTTCCCAACATCTGTCGGAGGAGGTTTGCTTGATGGTATGCAGACTTCCTCTTTGATATCGTCTGATTTGTATGTGGTATCGATTGGTAACATGATTTTGAAACCACCAGCACTGGTTGACTTTTGAGCTATTTCCAACTTGAGGTCATAGACATGTGGATACTTGTGAACTTCCGGGGTGGCATATTTGATCACAGGTTGTGTCTGTGCAGCTGCCAGCCTCATTTGATTGGCAGCATAGGACCTTGAAACTCCTTTCTGTTCTTCTGAAATGACAGTACGTCTGAGTCCTGTACAAGATAAGTCACGCTAGTCAGAGTGGCACGGAATGATACATAATTATTGAAACACTGGTAGACATTGAAACACTAATGCCGATGGACAGGTTATTTTTATTAGTCTTGTTACTCAACTAAGTACTTTTTGAGAGTTTTGCTATTACCCACTACTTTCATGGTTCAATTTTTTAATTCAATCATTCAAGTAAATGTAAAGAATATCGAGACATGACGACAGAACACTAACAAATTTGTGATTCCGGTTACCTGTCAACTTTCTAATTTTCTCATTTTGCGCAAGGCCCCAATTTACCGGTTAAATTTTGGTATTAAGTTACTATGGAGAAAAGAAACAAGAAAAAGTTTTGGAAAGTACAATCTCTGTGTTCACCATTCAAATGGTCAAATCATCAAGTTACATTACACTTTACATAATCAATTTTCCCAGTATGTGTAGGAATTCTTCTAGAGAATCAATTTTGTTTGCATGTCAACCATTTAATTGTTCTGACCCCTCTTGAGGGGGGAGGAACTACATACTCAAATGGGTTTTTTTGTTCAGACAATTTTGACCGATCGATATATTAATCGTACAGATTTGTGAGTGGTATCATTAAAAAGCCCCTCCGGCGTAGAATATGGAATTAAAAAGATCTTTTTCAATTTCGTATTTTGAAGGGATTTATCGAGATTTGAAGTTTTGTGAATAATAGACGAATTTCCGTTGTTTTTATTCACATTTTCAGGAATTTCGCCTAGAATACCGTCAATTTTGCTAAAAATTGAGAAAACTGTTGATAATAGTACTGTTGATTTTGCTTTTAGAGACGAAAGAGTATTGCTGACTATTTACATTTTTTTTCTGGCTAAATATTTCAAAATTCAGCCTTTTTCATCAAAAATTGCCCGAAATAAGCTTCTTTAGTCCAGTTTGATTAAATTTGCCGGAAGTACACACACTAGAATCAAAATTTTGCCGTACTTTGCTAACTTTACTCTTTGATTATCAAAAACGCAGCATTTATTTTTGATCTTTTAACTAACAAATTATATAGAACTGAAACATTCGAAACAATTGAGTGTTCTATATGGACGAACATCAAAAGCAGGGCTGGTTTTTGTTTTGGTCCAGTCTTGGACAGTTAAAATCGAAAAAACGATTCGGATTGTAATCAGTCGTCTTTTTTTAAAAAATAAAATCGAGCTTTTTATGTTAATTAAAGAACAGAACAATTCACATCAAAGCTCACTGTTGATAGGTCCAAATGGCTTCCTATAAAGTTCCAAATTAAAGTATCTATTTTCTTTACTCGAAAGATTATGGTCGTTTTGACTTTTAAAAAATGTTTGATTTTAATTAAACAATGTCTTATTGAAATTTGCCACTAATTTTCTCTTAATTTGGTCAAATTGTAGCTGAGTGTCAGCAAATAAAGAATGCTTTTTCTCCCTCTTCTTTCTAGTGAATTAAATTTAATTCTTGTTTTGCGGTACGCGTTAAGTTATGGTTTTTTGGCTTTGATACTAGATTTCTAATTTTTTTTTGTTTTTAGGTATTGGCCCTTTTTCACGTTTTTTTCTCGTTTTGTCACAGTGTCATACTACTGACAGTTCACAAATTACGTTTTTGGCGTACAAAATAAGGCACAATTGAACATATAAAAGACTTGAAAGGCATAGTTTATGGTTTCAACGGCTTCACATCCCTTTCTCGAAAAATTTAATTTTTTTTTACAATTGACTTTAACTGTCGTTTTTATTTTGTCTTTCCAGTCGTATGAAATAACCTGGATAGTGAAAGTTCTCAATAAAATTTTTTGATGGAAAAAATGAGCCTTTATTGTGATTTGAGTAGGTAGCTGATGGCTTTCATGACTTCGAAACAATTGTTTTCAAAAATAAAAAACTCTTTCCAACGTTTAACTTCACTTTTTTCTTTTTTGTCTTTTTGTTTCCTAATCTGGTTAAATACAGATCAAATATAACCTGGTGGTTAAATAGTATTGTTGTCGAGGGACGGTGCAAGTTACAAAATCTAATCTTTTTAAAGAATTCGTTATGAGTTTATTTACTGGCTTCGACAGGCGTTTTTCACCCAAATAGAATAATTTTCGATTTTTGCCTATAATCTTTTTGTAGACGTGAGACATACTCTGAACAATCAGAGGTCTAAAGTGCTTCCTTTGGACGAATAGACAAACTTAATGAATTATTCCATTTTGTAGCTAATGGCTTTCATGAATTTGAAATTAAATGTTTTCGAAAAAAAGTGTTAAATAATTTCGCCTTTTTTGGTCTACTTGTTACCTATTCTCATTAATTAGATGCCGCTATACAACATTTTGTCGCTCGCGGAAGGCTCAATTGAACATATTTTGAGGGGCAAAATATGGCTTTAAGGCTTCGACAGCGTTTTCTTGCAAGTTTCAATTCTTTTTTGTTGTCTGTTGTTCTTTTTATAAACGAAAAAAAACATGAATGAGAGATCTTAAGGCCCTGCTATAGAGGCGTATGTGATCATAAACATATTGGATGTTTTCAATTGCCATCTAAAGGTTTTCCTTACATTGAAACTAATTGTTTTTAGAAATATAAGCAAAATTTTTTGCCCATATCTTGGTCCCATATCTTTTGTAGTAAAAACAAGTCATTTTTTGTTTGAATTCAGTTTTATCCGACGCTATTTTGAGCTTCTGTAGATTTTTTTGAAGGGACATAAAGTTTTGGATGTAATTAACGTTTGTTGTTATTGTTGTTTGATTTTGCTGTTCGTCTGGACTTGCTTTCTTAATAATGGCTGATCTCATCAATGTAATGCGGCATTTTTGCTGCACTGAGTTATTTGCGCTTGAGGCTCTCTTTGTTCACAGGCTATCTGTTCTTACTTGGTAGACATTTATGACAAAAATGTGGATGAGCGGGGTCGGAACTTGATGTGCGAACGCACATTACCGAGCTTCCTTGTTTCCACTACTTTCACAAAGAACATGACCAGCAGATTGCCATAAAATCCTCTTTTTTGGCACACTTCCGTACGTTGTAATTTAAGGAGATTATGAAAGAACACTAAAAATAGCAACCTAAAGTGCCAAAAGCAAAATTTTCTAAATGAAATCTAAATTTTGCTGAAAGAGTGACTGAAGTAAGTCAGAATTCAAATGTTTTAAGTAGAACAAAAACGTAAGCATACTGTGAGGCGCTTTCTTTAAATAAAAGTTTGAGTAGATAAGGGCAGCTATCAATAAGATATTTGTATTATTAGTGTTTGATGGGCATGTTGATGTTAATAGCAAACAACCGGTTGAATAATTGTTTTATATGGATAGTGCTCTTTACAAATTATAAAAAGTGTTTGATTTTTTTTACGAAACTAGGTATATACTTAATAAAATTTTATTGACAACGAAAGTCTATAGACAAGACAAAAAATAGGTTGCGGTAGTTTCATCATTTTGCTGGAAATTTAGCAATTGTTCTTTCCACAGTGATACAATCAAACTTGTCTCAAAACTACTTCCGAGCTCTTCGGTAAAGAGTTCAGCATAGTTTGAGGATAGAGGTTCAGGAATAGTATGTAGAACGCAAAATACCACCTTGATGCGTCAAAAGTAAATCAGAGGCTGCAGCCTGCGTTTCTCTTTTCTGATCTTTTTAGGTCACCCGTCATCTTCGATAATTTAACACAAATTACGGCTTTTACAATGGAAGCCCAGAGGAACCAATATGTTGCCTCCCAAGAATTTCTGTGTATAGAGTTTGAATGCATCAAAATTGCAAGAAAAAATTTCGGCAGAGTTTGGTCATTTTAGCCTAAGTTTTTAACAAAATTTTCTTAATTCAGTTTTGTTTTTGGGTCATTTCAACGGACACTTTTTTCGGGGGTATACAGCAGGACGTTATCTTTCTAACACAAACATTTTTCACATATCAAAGACGTTGAAAAATAAAGTAAATTTGACAAAACCCTATTTCACCATTTTACCCTCTTTTCCGTTCGATTGGTTTTTTTTAAAAGATCTTGAGAAACGAGAAAAAGCAGTTCCCATCTGTCAAATTGGTTAATAGTTAGTTCATTAAATGTTGAGAAACACCATAAAAATTCTGAAGATACACTATGCACAATTTTCATTAACGAAAAATAACAGCGAAGAGATAATAGACATAAATCAGAGATAATCAGCAATTTCTATAAAAAACAGAGGGAGGTAGTGGAATGGTCAACCAATGGTCCCGATCTGAGTCTATTTGAGCATTTAGAAAATTTTGAAGCAACAAATAAGAAAACGGACATTTCTTTGAGAGAACGTGGGAAAAGTGTCGGAAATTCGACGTACACGTCCGTAGAACTTCGTATGAAAACGCTACAAAACAACTACTACAAGTATAAAAAGCAAAAGTTGCAATGACTTTTAATCTTTTGCTACTTCTTTGTTTTGGATATTGGTTGATCCAGAGTAAAATCAGCTGGATATAAGAAAGAGTTGAAAAATTTGCTTCTGCATTAAAAATCCGCCCGGCATTTTGACTGCTGTTTTTATGACACCTTTTATTGTTGAATTATTCATTTGTTAGTAGACAAAAAGTTTCCGGTTGATTTTTTCAAATGTCTCCTTGAAGCTAGTTTATTGGAAGATCACAAATGCTCTATTAGGGTACAGAATCCGTTTCAACCTTCCTGTATATAGCTAACCCTTCAATTTTTTGTCCGGAAGTGTTGCCGCATTTTTGAGTTGTGAAATTTCTCCTTTAGTCTCAAGTTAATTCCACTATATAGTTTTTAGCATTTCCAATTGCTGATAGCATGTCCCGTTGAACGTGCATGTATTTTAGTAGTATTTCTGAAGGTTTGAAGCACTTTAATTTGTCGGAACCTCAATTTGCAATTTATTAGGCATTTCTCCCCCATTTTGTGTCCCAATAATTCTTTTTATGTGATATAGAAAAACAAGCTTCTTGTATTTAGCACTGTGGAGATTTCAATGTGGAAGAGGAGATCCGGTTATTTTTATTTTCTGAAACAAACTTTGGTTCTGTTTAATCTTTACTCCCCTTTTTCAATATTTGCGCAATATCATCACCACTTCGACCGGCCATTTTCTCTCCTGCATTAAAAATATCTCTGATGAAATCCTGCTGAACGAAGAATTGGCAAGCAATAGACCGACTTCAAAAGCACACTGAATTTGTGAGACAATGAAAATGAAAAATGATACGAAAGCAATTGTATGAGTAAGACTGCCTGTGGGTGTTTAGAAATAAAACCTTCAATAGAGTTTAGTGCGAAGACTTCTATCTATGCAAAACAAGGTGTATTTGTTGTTTCATCTTCCATGTTTTTAGGACCCGTTTATGATTATCAAGATAAAGAATACAAACTGAAATTTAGAGGCTTTGATTCCTTCTCTTCAGAATTGTTTGAGAATTTTGATTCCGACATCGTCATAGTTGTAACTCTGTCCCAGGTTAATTACTTGAATAGTTTTGTATGCGTTTAACACTGTGAACGCCATTCATGTTTAAATATCTCTTTAATGTCCCCGTTATGTCACTTCGTTACTTATTTCAAACATAACCGACTAAACGTCGGAAGAATTGCTCTTGAAACGACTAGTGAGAGCTCTAATCAATTGCAGCCTGCTTCAGTCGGGGGGGGGGGGTGGGGGGGGGGGGGTGGGGGGGGGGTAGCCTAAATGGGACTAAGAAGTTCTATAGTGGGCTTCAAATAACCACATTAGAGGTTAACATATACCACTATTAAGATTTAAAGTAAAAAAATGACGCCAGTTTCGGCGCACTTTTTATTTGACTTTTAGTATTAAATTGCCGCCAACCTGAGTTCAGCTGCTTGAAATTGTGATTGAGAGAGAATTTTAGATCACGCGAAATGCAAAAAGTCAAGGGCGTAAAAGTCACTCCAAAAGTCAAAACCGTCTTTGCATAAATTTTGCATAAAAAAGACACACACGTTTACAAAAATTGCTATGAACTGCGTTCAAGAGCAATTAAAAAAAATTGGATTCTCTGCTCCTTTAGCTAAATAAGTTTAAAAAGTTTGCTAAGTTTCAGTTACAGATTGAAAAACTACGCTCAAAATACGAAGTTTTTGATAGATCATAGATCATGTGCTTATCATATAAAATTCGAATTCATTTTTTCAAACTCGAACACAATAAACACAGCACCAAATATAATCACTGCTAAGTAGAGAATATACATCAACCGTGTTCGGACAAAACACTCGCAGTCCCAAATACAGTCCCAATTTGCAAAATATTCCCAGAAAATAGTCCCAAATAAAGCTTTGAACCAAACCCAAAAATTATATACAAACAATTAACAAACGTAATCCATTAGAAAAACTTGACATTGTTTTCGGTATTTATAACTGAAGGATTTTTTTATTTGTGTCCATGCGTTTCATCCAATGGCTGATTGTGACTATTTTTTCTTGGAATGTTTGGTCTGTCTTCTCAACAACATCTGAAAATGATGCTTCTCCACTGGTCATCGAAACTTATTGTAATTCCTCGAAATTTTAAATTTGTTTAATATGGTCAAATTTCACTAGAAACAATTGATTAAAGAGCCTACCAATAGACATATTTTGACATCTAAAACTTGAGGTATCTATGTCTAAATGAGGATCCCCGGAAAAAACAGCTTTTTTATACACACTCCAGGAACTGTCGAATGACTTTCCTTCCGTCTAAAATGTGTTACGAAGAGAAAAATGTCTCCTACAATCAAACACGCATATCAATCACATCATTGTCTTGAGAACTTTTAATTCGCAACTTTGAGAACTAACGATTACTTTTTGAGTTAACAAAGGTTAATGAGTATACAAGGTTAAACCATAGCCCGTAGATTGCCGGAAAATAGCCGCGATAGACGCTTGTGGCCTTCCATGTATTGAAACAGCTAAAGAAATAAGTTAGATTGATCGACCAAACGCTCGCAGACAATACAGTCCCAATTTGCAAAATATTCCCAGAAAATAGTCCCAAATAAGCTTTGCAACAAACCCAAAAATTATATACAAACAATTAACAAACGTAATCCATTAGAAAAACTTGACATTGTTTTCGGTATTTATAACTGAAGGATTTTTTTATTTGTGTCCATGCGTTTCATCCAATGTCTGGTTGTGACTATTTTTTCTTGGAATGTTTGGTCTTTCTTCTCAACAACATCTGAAAATGATGCTTCTCCACTGGTTATCGAAACTTATTGTAATTCCTCGAAATTTTAAATTTGTTTAATATGGTCAAATTTGACTAGAAAGAATTGATTAAAGAGCCTACCAATAGACATAATTTGACATCTAAAACTTGAGGTATCTATGTCTAAATGAGGATCCACGGAAAAAACAGCTTTTTTACACACACTCCAGGAACTGTCGAATGACTTTCCTTCCGTCTAAAATGTGTTACGAAGAGAAAAATGTCTCCAACAATCAAACACGCATATCAATTACATCATTGTCTTGAGAACTTTTAATTCGCAACTTTGAGAACCAACGATTACTTTTTGATTTAACAAAGGTTAATGAGTATACAAAGGTTAAACATAGCCCGTAGATTGCCGGAAAATAGCCGCGATAGACGCTTGTGGCCTTCCATGTATTGAAACAGCTAAAGAAACAAGTTAGACTGATCGACCAAACGCTCGCAGACAATACAGTCCCAATTTGCAAAATATTCCCAGAAAATAGTCCCAAATAAGCTTTGAACCAAACCCAAAAATTATATACAAACAATTAACAAACGTAATCCATTAGAAAAACTTGACATTGTTTTCGGTATTTATAACTGAAGGATTTTTTTATTTGTGTCCATGCGTTTCATCCAATGGCTGATTGTGACTATTTTTTCTTGGAATGTTTGGTCTGTCTTCTCAACAACATCTGAAAATGATGCTTCTCCACTGGTCATCGAAACTTATTGTAATTCCTCGAAATTTAAAATTTGTTTAATATGGTCAAATTTGACTAGAAAGAGTTGATTAAAGAGCCTACCAATAGACATAATTTGACATCTAAAACTTGAGGTATCTATGTCTAAATGAGGATCCACGGAAAAAACAGCTTTTTTATACACACTCCAGGAACTGCCGAATGACTTTCCTTCCGTCTAAAATGTGTTACGAAGAGAAAAATGTCTCCAACAATCAAACACGCATATCAATTACATCATTGTCTTGAGAACTTTTAATTCGCACTTTGAGAACCAACGATTACTTTTTGAGTTAGCAAAGGTTAATGAGTATACAAAAGTTAAACATAGCCGGCAGATTGCCGGAAAATAGCCGCGATAGACGCTTGTGGCCTTCCATGTATTGAAACAGCTAAAGAAAATAAGTTAGACTGATCGACCAAACGCTCGCAGACAATACAGTCCCAATTTGCAAAATATTCCCAGAAAATAGTCCCAAATAAGCTTTGAACCAAACCCAAAAATTATATACAAACAATTAACAAACGTAATCCATTAGAAAAACTTGACATTGTTTTCGGTATTTATAACTGAAGGATTTTTTTATTTGTGTCCATGCGTTTCATCCAATGGCTGATTGTGACTATTTTTTCTTGGAATGTTTGGTCTGTCTTCTCAACAACATCTGAAAATGATGCTTCTCCACTGGTCATCGAAACTTATTGTAATTCCTCGAAATTTAAAATTTGTTTAATATGGTCAAATTTGACTAGAAAGAATTGATTAAAGAGCCTACCAATAGACATAATTTGACATCTAAAACTTGAGGTATCTATGTCTAAATGAGGATCCACGGAAAAAACAGCTTTTTTATACACACTCCAGGAACTGCCGAATGACTTTCCTTCCGTCTAAAATGTGTTACGAAGAGAAAAATGTCTCCAACAATCAAACACGCATATCAATTACATCATTGTCTTGAGAACTTTTAATTCGCACTTTGAGAACCAACGATTACTTTTTGAGTTAACAAAGGTTAATGAGTATACAAAGGTTAAACATAGCCCGTAGATTGCCGGAAAATAGCCGCGATAGACGCTTGTGGCCTTCCCATGTATTGAAACAGCTAAAGAAATAAGTTAGACTGATCGACCAAACGCTCGCAGACAATACAGTCCCAATTTGCAAAATATTCCCAGAAAATAGTCCCAAATAAGCTTTGAACCAAACCCAAAAATTATATACAAACAATTAACAAACGTAATCCATTAGAAAAACTTGACATTGTTTTCGGTATTTATAACTGAAGGATTTTTTTATTTGTGTCCATGCGTTTCATCCAATGGCTGATTGTGACTATTTTTTCTTGGAATGTTTGGTCTGTCTTCTCAACAACATCTGAAAATGATGCTTCTCCACTGGTCATCGAAACTTATTGTAATTCCTCGAAATTTAAAATTTGTTTAATATGGTCAAATTTGACTAGAAAGAATTGATTAAAGAGCCTACCAATAGACATAATTTGACATCTAAAACTTGAGGTATCTATGTCTAAATGAGGATCCACGGAAAAAACAGCTTTTTTATACACACTCCAGGAACTGCCGAATGACTTTCCTTCCGTCTAAAATGTGTTACGAAGAGAAAAATGTCTCCAACAATCAAACACGCATATCAATTACATCATTGTCTTGAGAACTTTTAATTCGCACTTTGAGAACCAACGATTACTTTTTGAGTTAGCAAAGGTTAATGAGTATACAAAAAGTTAAACATAGCCGGCAGATTGCCGGAAAATAGCCGCGATAGACGCTTGTGGCCTTCCATGTATTGAAACAGCTAAAGAAATAAGTTAGACAGATCGACCAGGAGTCCTTCAATAGACCACTAGACTTTTTAGATTCGGACTGTCAATTTTATAACACATACGGTCTATAAGGAGAGCTTTTTCAAAATTGATATTCGAAATCAAAAAACTCCAGACTAATATTCAAGATTAAGGGCATATAAGTTTGCAACTACTTAGATGCACACTATTGATTTTTAATTAAATTGTTCATAAAATTTAAAGTTTCATAAGTGAGTTCAGAAGTCATTTTTTCGAGTGAGGTAAGTAAAGCAATTGACCTAAATGCAGAAATGTCACGCACACAAAATTTAATTGCAAAGGGATAGAACTCACTGATGCCCATTCCAAAAAGTCAACTCCAAGAAGTCAGGTCGTAAGAATAATCGATGGAGACGACGAATTAAAAAACATAGCAGGACAAGTCCTGAAATAAAATCCAAGTAATTGAATGAAAGACAGACCTAATGAACCTGACTAGCAGATCAATTGAACAATCCCAGCCAACAAGACAAAATCTCAGTTGAGAAACTGAAAGAATCAAACAAACTAACCGAAAAAACGATCATTGCTAAAACCCTTCAAGCTTTTAACTTGAAGGCCACATATGACTCATTTCGAAATAGTCATTAACTCATGCAAATATATTGAAAGATATGA
This sequence comes from Convolutriloba macropyga, assembly GCF_964194025.1. Taxonomy (NCBI): domain Eukaryota; kingdom Metazoa; phylum Xenacoelomorpha; order Acoela; family Convolutidae; genus Convolutriloba; species Convolutriloba macropyga. The sequence goes on from NC_134469.1 coordinate 54,478,047, forward strand.
ATCTGCCACTAAAAGTAGATAAACTGGACAAATATGACAAATGCATCAAGAAACTGAGAAGAGAAAATTTAAAGAAAATTTCCAAAAATAGGGCTATAAAAAAGGTCAAAAAAATTTTTTGACTCTGGAGTTCTGTTTTGTACACCGTCTACAACATTTAAAAAGTTTCGTTGGCCAGTAAACATAGTTAAACTCAGAGAATGACAAAATTATCAAAAATTTTAAATTGCAAGCTTGATTTAAAAAATCCCTACAATTGCAAAAATAAAAAATTGGAAACTTTTATTGCCCCTAGAAACTATGTAGTAACATGCTAGCAAACCCTATAGGGGGTTCCCTGGCCACTGAATAAAAATTTCAAAAATTGAAAGGAAAAAATTGCAACTTTATCAAACAGCCAAAAAATATTTTCAGTAACTATTAGCAAACCCTAGATGAGGCTTCTTGACCCCTTGGGCTGGAAAACTTGAATACTGACAATAAATGTCAGAAAATTTGAAAAAAAAACCAAGTTTGATTTTATAAAATTGGTAAAATTCATGAAGTTAAAATGTTTAAAACCACTTCATTACCCCTAAAAACTATGCAATAACCTATTATTAAAGAGGAGCATTTTTGTCATCAAAGTGTCACAATTTGAAAAATTGTGACACTTTGAAAAAAACAATTTGAAAAAATTAGTATAAAATACCGTGTTTATGTTTGGAGTAGCAATAGATAGAGAGCTTAAAGTGGCCGTAAAAAGCAATTACGTCTGGCAAAGGACCTTTATCAGCTTTAATAAACCTCAATTTCAGACTCGTCCAACAAAAAACCAAAAAAAAGTGCTAAAAATTTCATTATTTTAGGCTCAAAAACTCCCAAAAATGACCTTTTAACCTTGAATTAAGGCCTTTCCAGTAGCTTCACCACTCTGAGTACTTGAGGGACTACTAAACGCGGGCCTCTAATGAAACTTGAGACCCGCTGAGCTTTACCTGTTTATCCCTTTTTGAAAGCTCAAAGCCATGAAAACATGTGTGAAAACATCTTACAAAAATAGAAAAAAAGACAGAGCACCAATACAATCCAATTCTTGGATTGTAAAAAACATAGCCGGTAGAATACCGGGAACGACTCGAATCGGCGTGCAAAATAATCTCTACCCTAACTTGGACAATATCAGAATATCGAAAAAAACACTCGAAATAACAAAAATAGTAGAGCAATATAACATAAAAAGCGTTAAAATTTTTTTCAGTTCAGGGGTGTGGGTAGGTGCTGGTGGTTGGGGGCGGTAGATGGTGTTGGGTGTGTAGATAGGTGGGGCGGGGCTATGTAGGTACGTGGGGGGGTAGGTAGGTACGTGGGGGGGGTAGATTTTTTCGGGAGGGGGGGGGGCTACTGTGAAAGTCCAATGTTCGAAAACAGAAGTCAACAATCAAAAACGGAGGTAAATGCTCGAAGAGAAAGAAGTCAAATTTCAAGTCATGAACAAACTTTCTTTCTGCTAAAAAAACATAGCCGGTAGGGGGTTGGTAGGTGGTGGTGCGGGCAGGTAGGTGGGGTGGGGGGAGGTAGGTAGGTACTGGGGGGGTAGGTACGTTGGGGGTGGGTTTGGTAGGAACGTTGTGGGGGGGGGTAGGTACGTGGGGGGTGGGGGGTGGGCGAGGAAGGTAGTTAAATGGGATCAAGGGATCAAATTTTCTCAAATTGACCTCTTCACCTTGAGTTACAGACTGTAACCATTTGCTTTAAATAACAAACTAAGCTTTTGTTAAAGTCCAATGTTCGAAAACAGAAGTCAACAATCAAAAACGGAGGTAAAAACTCGAATAGAAAGAAGTCAAAATTCAAGTCATGAACAAACTTGCTTTTTGCTAAAAAAAACATAGCAGGACAAGTCCTGAAATACATTTCAAAGAATTGAATAAAAAACCTAGAAATACTCTACCTGACTAGCAGATCACGTGAACAATGCCAGCTAAAACAGAAACAAAATCATCTCCAAAAAAACTCAGAAATTAAAACAATAAAAAAACTGAACAAAAAATATACTCATTGCTAAAACTCTAGAAGCTTTTACCCCTAAGGCAAAATTGATCTCTTTAAATATACTTATTTCAAAAGTATGTTCAAAACCAATTTTTGTTTCTGAAATCGGTCCAGTATTATATCTGCAATAACTGAAATAAATTCATTGGCCCTTGAAGATCGATTAACTCGAAAATGACCAAAAAATCAAAAAGAAAACAATTGCAAATTTTAATGAAATGTTACAAAAAATTGTGATACTAAAATCTTCAGAATCGTTTCTGTGTATCTAGAGGCTATTAGACGCCATCCCGTAACCCAATTCCAAGCCTTCAAAAATTCATGCGCTCAAAGACCGATAGGCAAAAATTTTTAGAAAAAATTTCAAATTTCAAAAAAAGAAATTCTTTCAAATAAAAAGTATGAAACCATTCACTTGCCCCCCAGCAACTATTTAATAACAGACTATCAAACCTTGGATGAGGTTAGCTGGCTACTGAGGTGAGAAAAACTGACTAAAAGACAAATGTTTTCGAAAACCTTAAAATGCAAATTTTATCAAGTAATTTCTAACATTCGAAAGGTTTAATTGTTGAAAACAAATCCATTGAAACTAACAGCCATGCAGCAAATTTCATCAGACCTTGGAATAGGTTTTTTGGTACTTGATAATGGACAAATACGAAAAACTGACAAAAACTTTAGAAAACCTTGAAAAAAATTGCAAACTTTATCAAAAATTTGCTAAATTTTGAGCATTAAAATGTTGAAAAACAATCCGTTGTTACTAGAAATTATGCAGTGCCCCATTATCAAAGCTCAAAGGAGATTCCTTAGCCCCTGAAGCTGGAAATTAGTATCATTTTGCGTGTTTGTGTTTGTAGTACCAATACAAATAGCTCAAAAAATAGTCATAAAAATTAAATTTGTCTCGAAAAAGGCCTTCGTCAACCAACTTTTAAAAACTTCAACCTAAGACTAATCAAACAAAAACTAAAAAAACTCAATCCGAAAAAAACTCAATCCTAAAAAAACTAAATCCGAAAAAAACATGAAAAATTGCAGCATTTTGAGCCCAAAAACTCCTAAAAACGACCTTTTAACCTTCAATTAAGGCCATCCCAGCAGCTGCACTACTCTAAGCACTTGAAGGACTACTAAAGACCACTTTGGGCCTCTAATGAAACTTAATGCCCGCTGGTCTTTACCTGTTTATACCGTTTTGAAAGATCGAAGTCGTTGAAAAATGTGTGAAGACATCTTAGAAAAAAACACAGCAGGACAAGTCCTGAAATACAATCCAAGTAATTGAGTGAAAGACAGACCTAATGAACCTGACTAGCAGATTAATTGAACAATCCCAGCCAACAAGACAAAATCTCAGTTGAGAAACTAAAAGAATCAAACAAACTAACCAAAAAAAAACGATCATTGCTAAAACCCTTGAAGCTTTTAACTTGAAGACCATATATGACTCATTTCAAAATACTCATTAACTAACGCAAAAACCTTGAAAGAGATGAGTCTGCCACTAAAAGTAAATAAACTGGACAAATATGACAAATGCAGCAAGAAACTGAGAAGAGAAAATTTAAAGAAAATTTCCAAAAATAGGGCTATAAAAAAGGTCAAAAAAATTTTTTGACTCTGGAGTTCTGTTTTGTACACCGTCTACAACATTTAAAAAGTTTCGTTGGCCGTAAAGATAGTTAAACTCAGAGAATGACAAAAAAATCGAAAATTTTAAATTGCAAGCTTTATTTAAAAAATCCAAGCTTTATTTAAAAAATCCAAACAAATGCAAAAATAAAAAAATGGAAACTATTTTATTGCCCCTAGAAACTATGTAGTAACATGCTAGCAAACCCTATAGGGGGTTCCCTGGCCACTGAATAAAAATTTCAAAAATTTAAAGGAAAAAATTGCAACTTTAACAAACAGCCAAAAAATATTTTCAGTAAACTATTAGCAACTCCTAGATGAGGCCTCTTGACCCTGGGGCTGGAAAACTTGAATACTGACAATGTCAGAAAATTTGAAAAAAAACCAAGTTTGATTTTAAAAAATTGGTAAAATTCATGAAGTTAAAATGTTTAAAACCACTTCATTACCACTAGAAACTATGCAATAACCTATTATTTAACCCCAGAAGAGCTTTTTTGACATCAAAGTCTGAAAAAACTCAAAAAATGACAAAAATTTTCAAACAATTTGAAAAAATTAGTATAAATTACCGTGTTTATGCTCGGAGTAGCAATAGATATAGCGCTTAAAGTGGCCGTAAAAAGCAATTACGTCTTGCAAAGGACCTTTATCAACTTTAAAAAACCTCAATTTCAGACTGGTGTAACAAAAAATCCAAAAAATGACGAAAAAATGCTAAAAATTTCATTATTTTAGGCTCAAAAACTCCAAAAAATGACCTTTAAACCATAAATTACGGCCTTCCCAGTAGCTTCACAACTCTGAGTACTTGAGGGACTACTAAACGCGGGCCTCTAATGAAACTTGATGCCCGCTGAGCTTTACCTGTTTATCCCGTTTTGAAAGCTCAAAGTAATGAAAACAGGTGTGAAAACATCTTACAAAAATAAAAAACATAGCAGGACAAGTCCTGACGTACAATTCAAAGAATTTTCATTGACTGAACAGAAAAACTAGACCTAGAATGAACTATGAGTCAATTGAGAAAACCATTTTAAAAAAATCAGATCAAAAAATAAGAAAAAAACAGAAAATCAATGTCAAAATGCCGCATGTGAACAAAAAAACCACTAGCGAGAAATGAAATATCAATTCAAACAAACAACTAGGCCTAGCATGAGCTGTGAATGGATTGGGAAAACCATTTACAAAAAAATCCGATCCAAAAAATCGAAAAAACAGTAAAAATCAGAGTGAAATTGCCGCATGTGAACAAAAAAACCGCTACCGAGAAACCGAATTTTTGTTCAAACACCGTTTTCTCACTCTACTTTAAAATTAGAGCGAAAAAAATTCACGCCGCAAAACCACTCGCTTTTTCGCTCCATTTCCTGTTTCGGCGTGACCAAAATCACTACTCCAATTTGACTTCAAAAATCATGAAAATGTGTGAACAGATCTTAAAAAAAAGACAGCGCCCCAATACAATTCAAATTCTTTGAATTGTAAAAAGACAGAGCACCATTACAATCCAATTCTTGGATTGTAAAAAACACAGCGCCCCAATACAATTCAAATTCTTTGAATTGTAAAAAAACCTGTAGAATCTCAACACTCCTCTTCGAGTCGTAAAAACCTGTAGAATCTCAATACTCCTTTTCGAGTCGTAAAAACCACTATGTCCCCAATAATAGCCGCTATCACTTCGCGGCTATTAATGAGTCAGAAAAAAGTTGATTGGAGAATAATAACGTTCAAAACTGCAGCAAACAAAAACATCACAGCAAGGAAGTCGGGTAAAATTTGGTAAAAACAACTGCTATCAAGGCCTGTGAGAATGTTCTCTGGTTACTAAAACCAATCCTAACCTTCAAATTCTTTATTCTGTCCCACCAATCGCTTGAACCTTTTCTCTTCTTTTCTCACAATCTTCTTTAGTTCTTTCTCCTCTTCACTCTGGACGACAATCTGACATCCCGAATTATTATTTCCAGGCATTTTGGGTAGGAACTTCCTAAGAACTTCTGGGTCGATGGCACTTCTTTGCTGATTCCCTCTGGACGTCGTTGCTGTTGATTCGAGTTGCGCCCTGACGGTTGCATCGTCCTGGCCCAACACAATGGCGTCTCGATGCGCCAAGATCTCGATTACCAATTCAATTCTAAACACAATCGTTAGGTCGAGGGATTATTAACTCAAAAATACATAGGATATAGATTTGTTCGCTCTTTAGTGACTTCATATTCTTAATTCATATGCCCCCATTTCACTCTTCATTGTCAATTTCTGGCTTCAATTACTGCATTATTGACTGAGCGAACACGAAAACGCGCTCGCGCACGCACGCACACACACACACACACACACACACACACACACACACACACACACACACGCAGACACACACACACACGAACGCACACACACGCACGCACACATACACACGCACGCACGCACGCACGCACACACACACACACACACACACACACACACACACACACACACACACACACACACACACACACACACACGCACGCAGACACACACACACGCACACACACACACGAACGCACACACACGCACGCACACACACGCACACATACACACGCACGCACGCACGCACGCACGCACGCACGCGCACACACACACACACACACACACACACACACACACACACACACATACACGCACGCAGACACACACACGCACGCAGACACACACACGCACACACACACACACACACGCACGCGCGCACACACAACAACACACACGCACACACACACACACGCGCGCGCACACAACACGCACACACACACACACGCGCACACACACACACACGCGCACACACACGCACACACACACACACACACACACACACACGCAGACACACACGCAGACACACACACGCACGCACACACACACACACACACACACACACACACACACACACACACACACACACACACACACACACTCCCTTAGAAAGCAACAAACTGCCGCTCTTTAATTCTAGTTATATTTTAAAAGAATCAAAATTCGGTAATAATAATATTGAATAATATAGAAATCACATGGCACTTACAAATCGAATCCCAACAACTCAACTAGTTCCGACTGTAAATCCTCGTTCGACTTGAGCTTACACTTCAACAGTTCCATCACAGCCGAGGCCATCTCACTCACACCCAATCCCAAACTCTGTTCCTTCACACTATACTTGGGCTTCAACTGACCAATCAGCCATTCCAACGAATAAATAACATCCCCGTTGGCAGCACTGTTCTCAGCCACTTGAGGTCTCTCGTTTTCGTCTAAGAAACACCTTACGGAAGGGAACACACCGTTAAACGGTGTAAGCGTTATACCAGCACCAAATGGTTTGTCCATTAGATGTTCACTTTTGGGAGGACTGTCCAATTCGTTCCACCTGATAACTTTCATTTTGGAAATCTTCTCCAGAGCCTCAACCAAATTTGCAGCTCGATTCATAGGAGTCTCATTGTAATCACCGAAATATAATTTGAGCTGGTGCCTCTGTTCATTTGAAATATATTTCGTTCCTCTTAGGGTTTTTATTAAGTAAACAACTCCAGCTTGTATTTGCGTTGTGTCCACTTCTTTGCCAAGCAATTCTTTTGACGTATCTTGAAATTTTTTGATAGTAAGCTCAAGCTCTGTGTACCTCGATTCTGAAATCTGCTCCCTGAGATACTCGTTAAGAAACTTCCAGCTCCAACAGTCACTATGGAAAGCCTCCAACTGCTGTCGTTTGAACTCATACAACTCCGTCCTCGATTTGAAACCACCAGAAAGCATCACTTCGGAATCCAAACTTGATAAAACGTTTGATTTGGCCTTGCAACTGGAATTAGTTCCCTCAACAAATTGTTCGAGCATTGCTGAAAATGACAAATCACTCGAGAGTAGATCTGGTAAACCCGATTCCCCATTTGAATCTCCATTAGAGCTCATTAGCCCATTGCTGTTAACTGTTTGTAAACTTCGGTCATCGGCTCCTCCATAAGCCATAACTAGATTGCTAAACTAACTACCTGAAAACTGTACTTTGAATAAAAAGAAGGATTGGCAAACTGCATGTGCATATGAATTCCAAAGCCATCAAATGCAACACACTTCATCACAGTGAAGGCGCGTAAAGAGTTTACTTCAAAGCGTTTAACTTCGCCACTTATTGTATATTGATTTTAGGAATTGTTTATATTCACTTTCTAAAAAAAACGGTTGAAATGTTACGAAAAGAAAAGAAACGTTACTAAAGCCCTTCTCCTCTCTCCGATCTTATTTTTCTATATGATCCAAAATTTTTTGCAGATTTGCAGACAGGATCAACCTAATCTTATAAAAATTGTAAAAAAACCTTTGCCTTGATCCTACGTACTTTGCAGCATCCAGTAGAAAAACTGTTCCCAGTAGAGATGGTTAAATGACGTAATGTTCGTTAATATTCACGGTGTCATCGGCAAAGACGAACCAGAATCAATGAGCACCAGAAAATCTCGAAAATGTGACCTGCGAGGTAAATGGCAACCGAAACCTAACAGTGAACTCGAACAATCAGGCGCCTCTCATCTACATGTACAAACATTCAAAAAATGAGCTGCGCAGTGGATAAAAAGATGAGCTTTTGGATGAAAAGAACACCGCAGTTGTGATAAAATCAGCAATCAGCACAAAAAAAAACATTTTCTGTGAAAACTGCTACACTTACTGGGAAGGGTTTTCTATATATCTGTTTTCCATAACAATGCTCATTCTGTTATATGCTTAGACGATACTCCATATGTTATTTCTCTCATTGAATCTTTGTTAAATGTTGAGTGACACCAAAAAAAAAATTTAGTTACGATACGATAATTTTATAGTTAAAATAGAGGTAGAGGTGTGCTAGAAATGCTTCAAACCAAAGCACACTAATTTAGTAAATGAGCTACCAATCTCCCTTGATGAATCCGTTTTCACTGAACAAGAAGTACAAGGTAGCCAGTTAAGAGAAGCCGTGTGCTACAACAGTCCAAGGTTAAACAAAAAAGGAATTTGTCGACAACTTCGATAATTTCTTAGACGAAACATTTTCTAAAATATTAACATAAATACGTTTGAAAGTATTTGGTAGATATTTGGACGGATTTGAGTTATAATCGAAGGCTGCCGCAAGAGCAACAAACAAACACCTAAACCTGCCTTGATCATTTCATTTATACCATGAACTTAAACAATGAAGAGCTGGAAGCCTTCTCTCAACGTTTTCAGATCATTATTCCATCATCAAAACAGTATCTCACATAAAATGGTTGGTAACAGGTTATGCAAAAAGCATTTCAACAGAACTGTGCAGGGATCAAATGTTAGTTAAGAACCGAAGCTTGTTCAGGAGTACCTAAATTGTCTTTCAAATAATCTCAAATTGATGTGATAAACTTAAATAGTTTTTGAGACGAGCCAGCAAGGCATGGGATATCTGATGAAAGATGCATGATAGTGAGAGTTTTGATGAACCATCTAAGGAAACTTTGAAAACCCTAATAAAAAAAAAATTGCCAAAAAATACACGAACTGCCGAATTGGAATCTGTGTTGGCACAGCTGAGGATTAAGGTTAGTCAGCTGGAAAGATATCAATCGAAAGATTGTCTAATATTTAGTAATCTACAGTTTAGTTCAAATGAAACCTACCTCTCAGATGTTATAAACTATATCCAAAATGTGTTGAATTTCAACATTGAACCGCGCGATTTAAAAGCGTACCATCCGTTGGGCAGAGGATGGCCATTCAATCCTTCACCAGCAATCGCGAAGTTCGTCTAATTTGACCAGAAGCAAAGAATATAGACCAGGAAGGGTTTGCTAAGGAATTATAGGAATCTAAATAAGGTAAAAGCGGTTTTTATTCTAGCGCGATTGAGCAAGTACGACAAATCGTTGAAAAAGGAGGCTCGAGCACAACAATTAAAAGTCACTACAAAAAATTGGGCGCAACTTCTTCAGATCAAGATGGGTTGAGTCAGATGGGATGACGCGATATCTAGGACTAAAATCTAATCAAGATATTATTGAATTGCAACCCGTTGCTAGTAAAATTGATCACAAGTTCAGTTATCCAAAGACTCTACAACAAAAGCAAAGCCAATGACACACCACAACAGCGGGTTCGATAAAAATCAATGAATCTAATTACAACACAGTTGTTCCGAAGCTAACAAAACAACCCAATTTTGCACCTTGTACACCTTTATCAATCAGAATGCCTTCCCTAAAGCGTATGCGTGACAATTTTGAAAAAAGTGACTATAGCAATCTAATGGAGGAACTAAAAAGCAGGAGAGCTGATAAAGACGAATTGCTAGATTTTGTTATGGGTCTCATTAGTGATTCACCGAAAGCCAAAGAGACAATTCCTTCTGATATTGAGGAACAACCGTTTAGGAGCGAAGTGCTGTGAAGAGTCTGGAACATAAGAGTTCACCCAATAGATTTAAAAAAGTGACCAAAACTAGATCTGCATAAAATCACAAAATTTTACTTAAATACTAGATCCATTTAAAAAATCATGAAGAATCAAAGGCACTGATATCTTGTCTTGAGTCTCTACCTTCCGTCATATGATAAACAGACTCATAGCTATCCGATAATGATGATCCGAATTTATTCAAAGTAACAAATTACAATACTTGCTTGTCAAAATCAATGAGTGGTGGGGGAGGTATTATTATTCACTCGATTAAAGAGCTGAATTACAAATTGAATGAAAGTCTTTTGGTTCACTTGAAATTTGGAGAGTTAAAAATTCTTTTGTTAGTGGTTTATAATCCCCCAGAGTTAACAAGCAGAATTTAACTTTTTAGCTAGAGAAAACATTGGAAAACATCAATGAAAACAAAGAGAGTAATGTTTGTGGACACTTCAACATCAACGTGCTAGATAAAAATCTGATGACTATCATATCTATCGACTATCCAATCGAATGGTTTTCAACTATGTTGTCGTGGGCCAAATCGCATCATCCGAAAAACCTCGACTCGTTTGGATCACTTTTTCGTGAAAAATTTAAGGATTCAGAAAACTTTTTTAATGGAGGATCAAAATTATTGCGATTATTTTCCTACCGTCTTGCAATTAGAGAAGAACAGCACAAGTTGTTTATCAGAAAATGGTTTTCGTGACACCAGTTTTTTAAATTGTTGAATAAAATATCTTCTTTTCCTGAAAACCGTTCTAAATCACTAGCTACGATAAGATACCAGGAAACGGCAAGTATAAATTGTGAATTTGATAGATTTAAAACAACTTTTAAAGAAGTATTAGCAATGTCTGCACCTTACCGGAGTTCAAGCGGGAATACAATAAGAAAACCTAAATGTTTTGACAAAAAATTAAAAAAATTGATTTGCAAAAGAAACCAGTCACACAAGTACTGGAAAATGAACCGTTAGAACAAGGGAAAATTGGACCAATTTAAACCACTACGTATTAAAGTGGAGAAAACCATCAAAGCCAAAAAGAAATATTACTCAGAGCAAAAGTTCTCCAATGCTTCGGAGACTCAAAACAGGTATATAAGTTTTTAAATGAACTTAAGGGTGTTACTATTAAAAACCCTATAACGTTCCTTACTTAAACAGGAGACAATAGTGATTTTGAATCAAAACAAAAGGATGTTGTCAACGTAGAGAAATGACTTATTGCCAAAAAGCTGTCCCTTAATCCTTAAAAAAGTTGTCAAATGAATATTAAAATAGGAAACAGGGCCTCTAATGTCAATAGGTTTTGTATTGAAATGAAATTTTGTCAATATACCTGAGGCAAAAAGCTGCAAGTTTCTCGGAGTGCATTCGGATAAAACAGTGCGGAATAGTCTCAAAATTAAGCCATTACTCCAGTTTTATTGATAAAATAAACCATCATTCAATATGGTGTGTTGATATATTGATATGTGAACTTTACTGCTCTTCAAACTTGAGTTCTATTGCAAAAAAAAATTCATTTGTTCCGCAAATACACAGAGAATGTAACTTTTTTTTGAGAAATACAAGGTCTTAACTGCACACGAAATGCATATTAACGAAGTTCTTAAATAAAAACTAAATAAAATGCACACAGATAGATACCTTAACGAGGAAATTTCTTTTGAATTCCGTTCCATCGATTCAACAGGAAGATCTTTCAAATGGTTGTTGAAAATACCAAAGTGTATACAAAAGTTCGAAAAGAATTCACTGAGATACAGAGGTGCCAAAATACTTATTCTTTTCATTGAAAACAATGTGTTACCATCCAAATTAAATGAGCTTTCTGATTGTTCGTTTGACAGTCTGGTGCACAAGATCAGAGACTACATTTTATCGAACAATGAATTAACAAAAACAATCTTCTTATTGTTACTTTATGTGCACCTTTCTAGGAAAAAACTTTTAAGTTAAAAAGACATCACGGTATGATTCAATTTGCTGTGGCTGGGTCCTTCTAAATGGGTGAAAAAATTACTCTGAAATTGAAAATTCCATCATAAAAATTCAAAACTGTTTCTACTCATCATTAATCTCTAAACCAAAAATCGAAGAACTATTTGATGAAGGAAGTCTCAATATAAACATAATTTAGAAATTCATGCTGTGAAAGAACAAATTCTCGAAAACAGAAATTGCGTACCAGCTATAATAG